>NC_066624.1:70711085-70965177 GCF_025201925.1 Gopherus flavomarginatus | reverse complement strand
TTTTCATTTTTATTATTCTTGTCTCCAGCAGCATGTCTCCCCTGCCCCAAACTCTTCCCTGTTGTGACAATCAGCTCTGTGTAGATTTCAGTCACAGAGGAGCAGATGCTGGATTTAATTTTGGACTTTTAGATCCCTCGTCTGCACACTGATTCACAGCTCTCAGACAAGTAATGAAATTCACAACATCATGCCAAGTGGGCAAACAAAATTATGTTCTTCTCTCCTGTGTAGGCCAGTTCTCTTATGCCTCAAATCCTGGTGCCTGCCTCCTTTTTTGCAGGGGGACCTGACCAGCAGCTGAACCTCGACAGTTATGCAGGAGCACGAGGCTTTTGGAAGATACACTCCTTACCTCACCTGCATAGGGGCAGAATGGGGGAGGAGCTAATGAATCTACCACTGCACAAATCCTTAAATCATCTGTTAATTGTGGTGCAAGAGTACTCCCGGTGTGAGGATAGAGCAGAGGTCAGCAGCCTTTCAGAAGTGCTGTGCCGAGTCTTCATCTATTCATTCTAATTCAAGGTTTCATATGCCAGTAATGTATTTTAATGTTTTAAAAGGTCTTTCCATAAGTCTATAATATATAACTAAACTATTGTTGCATGTAAAGTAAGTGAGGTTTTTTAAGAAGCTTCATTTAAAATTAAATTAAAATGCAGAGCACCCCGGACAGGTGGCCAGGAACTGGGCAGTGTGAGTGCCACTGAAAATCAGCTTGTGTGCTGCCTTTGGCATGCATGCCATAGGTTGCCTACCCCTGGGCTAGAGTAACATCCTATATGAAGGTGGGTAGTTGCTTCTCCCTATGCCAGCAGAAATTTGAGTGTGACCTGCTAAGCTAGAAAAGCTGCATATGAGGGTTTTCCACTGAGATTTTTCCTGTGCACATGTGTATTCTCCATTCTCTCTCCTGCTCATATGACAAGTAGACTGCACAGCATATAATAAACATTCATTCACAACACATCAGACCAATTCTCTTAATGCTTATGATTATTTGCAGATCTACACTTCATAATTAAAGACAGTTCCCCACCACCACCACAAGGAGTTTACAACAGATGCACAAAACATCCTCTGGGAAGTTTTAGTGCTCTTGATCCCTATTGTTCAGCATCAATCCTTAAATGACAGATACAGAAAGGATACGTTAAACAATCTCCAAGTGCTCAGTGCAACTTAAAAGGTTACTTCTTTATCATCAGTCATCATCTTAAATGTAATGTTGGGATGGAGGAGATATTTAATTGACATAGTTTAGGGACTGTGGACCTTCTGTCTAGCTAGATCTCCTACAAGGCAGTGAGATAGATGTTGAAGTGAGTCTTGAGGAAGGATCTGGCTAAGAAAAAAGGAGCTGATGCACTGGGATTAGGCACAGAAGAAGGCATGTCTATGATATGAATTTATATTTGACAAAATTGAGATTTGGCATCATGATAAATTCAGTGTAGAATTGCAGTGTCCACTTTCCTCTGGTGGATTGAGGGGCATGGTCCCTGCTTGACCTTCTCTGTCCATTCTGGAAAATCTAGGACCAACAGCACTGCTAAACTTATCTACTTCTGGTACTCCATTATATAAAAAGGAGTTAGGTCCCAACAAGTATGAGGCAATTCTCACCCACTCTGAATGCTGTTGTGCTCATATGGTGTGCATCACAACCCCACCCTGTACCTGAGCGCAAGCCTTGCTGTTAGTACTCCCCATTCCCACACATTAAATTCTGATTTTAAAATAAATCCTTAGAACAAACTCAGTCAAAAGTAAACCCTTACTCTAATTAAAAATAATGATGTATTTGCTCCCTGGCACTCCAGAGAACCTTGCACAATGCACATTAGTGAAACAGTTCTATAACTGTCAAAGCTGCGTGCTCCTGGAGATTTACCCAAGTGCAGTGGGGACTTCTGATTTCCCATTCAATCCCACCAATATTCCATCACACCCCTATTTCTACCTTCATAGTAGGTGAATACGTGTGTGTTATCATCAGAGCTCAACGAATTAAACATTTATGAATTTGGTTTCTGAACCTGCAAATCTTAAAAAAAAAAAAAAAAAAAAAAATCAATTTCAGCTCAAACAGAAACCTTTATTCAAAATAAAATAAAATAATAGTAATAATAATAATAATAATAGAGAAAATTTGTCTTTAATAGACCTAAATATTTCACATAGATTTAATTTTTTTCAATTAATTTCAAGATGATCAAAACATTTAGCTTTAAATAAACATTTAGCTTTAAACCAAATATTTTTATTTTAATTTTTCATTTAGATTCAACCATTTTCTAGCAATTTCGCCGTGTGTGTGGCTTTATTTTTTGTAAATTGGCCAAATCTGAATATGAAATTAAAAGTCAAAATAATCAGTAAAAAACATTTACAATTTTTTTCATTTTTTATTTCAGTTTCTCCACTGAAATTATTAGTTAAATTTGATCTCAATTCACAAATAGTTTCAAAGTACTAAAACATGCATTTTTTGATGAAATATTTATTTGATGAAAAAAAATCACCCCAATCTTTCTTGATCCTGGTCCTCTGCTCAGCTGTTCTAATCTGATCTGGTATACACAAACTCACACAGAACCCACTGCACAATTACATATTCTCACTGTCTTGTACCCAATCATCTATGCTGGGCATGATGCACAGCTCCACTATGCTTTAGGCTGGCTCTAGGGACACTTTGCCCTTTCTGGAGTGCACACCCATGGCATATGAAGGGAGACGGCTGGCCTTTGCGTGGGGTGTGTAGGTGAGTTCCTTTCTCTTGACTTTGAAGCTTGTTTCACACAATGGAAACACTTGTATATTGTTGCTAGTTACACCAATCACAATCTCTCCTGCTTCTCTTCCAGTGGCTGCATTTCTGTAATGCACTCTAGTGGTATTATGCTAATAGATGGTATTGCTTGCTACTCATGCAGCACCAAAGAAAGAAAAGTACTAAATAAGTGAGAGCTCAGTCAGTATCCACTTTGTCTCTGGTATGTTACAGGTCTGAACTGGTTGTCTAATGCAAGATATAAGCTCAGTCGGGCAGGAAATAAGCCTTCTACTATGTTTTTTTTACAAAATCAACTTTCAATAATGGGATTCAGGGAACTTATCATGTTTCAAAATAAGCTTTATGACATTCACTGATGCTAAACAAACACCACCACATTATATTTGCAGTGTGCATTTGAAAATCCTACCCTAAGAATCTACTTTATTTGTGATTTTTCCATACTAATAAAATACACTATAGATTTAAGGCTAGATCTTCAGATGGTGTAGCCAATGCAGCTGTGCCAATTTTCACCATTATGAATCATTTTTATTGCAGCGGTGTTTAGAGGTCCCAGCTGACATCTGGACCCCAAGACATTCAGCTGTACGAACAGCGAGAAACAGTCCTTGCCCTGAAAACAAGCAATCTAACATGAATCCCAGCAGAATGCCCTATCCATGGTACAATTCTGGCTCTCACCAGCTAAGGATCTAGTCCCCATTATTTAAGGCTGTGTGACTAGACTTCAAAAGAGTCTTGTTTTTGTTTTTGTTTTTAAGAAGCAGAGGTTGGAATCCTACCTTTCTAGCTATGCTACCTGTCCAGCGCCATACAGAAGAGCATCCCTTACAGGAATATCAGATTTTAGACCTGATGCTGTGCAGAGTAAGACAATGCAATAACAAAATCATGCTCCTGTATGGAAAACATATTGAAGGTACATACATTCAGAAGGGTCAGTCAGCTTCTCTGTAAAACATGCATTTGAAAATACATCTTCTGCATCAATTTTTCAGCAATAGAGATCAAAGCAAAATGCAGTAGAGCAACCTGAGAAATCAAATAACATGAAATTTAGAATAGCTCAGCTTCATAAGATCTGCAAAGATCTACATAAGGAAATTTTTTTTAAAAATCAACTACTATTTCAGATGACTGGACAGCAGCCAACATTATATCTATCTTTTCAAAAGGAGATAATAGGCATTAGAAGGGAGCCTTACCCCTGAAGCTAGAGGTGGAGGGACAGGGACAGTATAGTGGTGCTGGAACATTTTTTAGTAGTGGTGGTGCTGAAAGCCAGCTCCCTTACCCCTGTCCATGCCCCTGCCCCAAGCTGAGGTTGGGAGCAGGGCTGTGTCTCCAGGAAGGGGGGGATCTGGACAGGGGCAAGGGGGCAGAGGCTACAGCTGGGGGCACACATGAGGGCAGGACTGGAGACGTGGGCAAGGGCCAGCAGCCAGGGCCCCACGTGCAGGACCAAGAGCAGAGCCCCGGCTGTGGGGCTGGGCACGAGGCCCGGGCAGTGGAGCCCTGGGAGCGGGGAGCTGGGCATGGGATCCCGGGAGTGAAGGCCTGAGAGCAGGGGTTGGGGCTGGGCACGGGGACAGCAGCCGGGGAGTGAGTCTGGTGGTGGGCCCCCCCCCCCCCAGGGACAGAGCTCAGAGTGCAGGGCCGGGAGTGTGGCCCCAGGCCAGCAGCCAGGAGTGGGGCTGGCAGCCAGGACCCGAGCCCAGGTGAGAGGTTGGGGAGAAGAGTGTGGAGCTCTGGGTGCAGGGCCAGTGGCCCCATATAAAACCTGGGGTGCTGCAGCATCCCCCACACCTATGAGACAGTATGAGAAAAGAGAAGGGAACTGTGGAGTGAGAGGGAAGGGCAGTGCAGAGAAGGTGAAAGAGAAAGGAGAGGGGAACATGGAAAGGGGGGAACATGTTTTCAGAAGCTTTTTGCAAAGATAAATCCAGCCTACTAGTATTCTTTGAAAGATTTAATAAAAAAACCAGCAAAAGAAAATCAGTAAATATGTTTTAATTATCTGTTCACAAGTCCCTCATAGAGGGAATCAGAAATCTTAGTAACTATGAATCGAGTAATAAACTCCTGTTGTAGATTTAAAAAGACTTGTCTGAAAACTTACCCCATGAAAGTCATTTGCTCAGATCCTCAGTAGGGGTAAGTCATCTTAGCTCCACTGAACTCAATGAAGCCACACCAATTTACACCCACCTACCCAACAAATTTCAATTGTACAGAAAAGAGCCTAATTTTGTAATTAAACTGCAGAACTCACTGTTACATGGATATATTAGGATGTTAAACAGTTTAATAAGACTAGCCATACATTATTCAGAAGACATTAGCTAGGATGTCAAGTATCAGAGGGTAGCCGTGTTAGTCTGGATCTGTAAAAGCAGCAAAGAATCCTGTGGCACCTTATAGACTAACAGACGTTTTGGAGCATGAGCTTTCGTGGGTGAATACCCACTTCCTCAGATGCATGTAATGGAAATATCCAGGGGCAGGTATATATATGTGTGCTAGCAAGCAAGCTAGAGATAACGAGGTCAGTTCAATCAGGGAGGATGAGGCCCTGTTCTAGCAGTTGAGGTGTGAAAACCAAGAGAGGAGAAACTGGTTCTGTAATTGGCAAGCCATTCACAGTCTTTGTTCAATCCTGAGCTGATGGTGTCAAATTTGCAGATGAACTGAAATTTCTCCTCTCTTGGTTTTCACACCTCAACTGCTAGAACAGGGCCTCATCCTCCCTGATTGAACTGACCTCGTTATCTCTAGCTTGCTTGCTAGCACACATATATATACCTGCCCCTGGATATTTCCATTACATGCATCTGAGGAGTGGGTATTCACCCACGAAAGCTCATGCTCCAAAACGTCTGTTAGTCTATAAGGTGCCACAGGATTCTTTGCTGCATTAGCTAGGATGCGCTTGTGAGGTTATCAGTCCTTAATATACCTTAGCACATAAGCGTAACACCATCTGCAGCCAGTAAGAAATTTTTCTTCTCTACAGCTGTATAGTCAGGTGAATTGTTAGTTTTATACTTTCCCCTGAGATATCCAGCATTAGCCATTACTGGAGGCAGGATACCAGACTGGGAAGGCCCTTTCATCTATTCTGTAATGGTAGTTCCTATTATCTTTAGAAGGACACATTTCCTTTTCAGCCAATTGCCCTGTCCAAAACAAATAATTCTACATACATTATGATAATTCAGAATTGCATCCAAAGCCACTATTAAATTACTATAAATGTATTGTGGGCCTAACATAATAACTGGCTGGTAATTCCATATTCATTTGTTCCAGTATGTTCCTTTAAAGTAATTTAAAATACAATTTCCTTTTTAAAACTTGCCATTGCAATATTGCTAAGTGACTTTCAAACCAGTGCATCCATCGTGCTGTGCGTCTGATAGAATCTTTTATACTTGAGAGGACAGTCACTTTTTAAATGCATGTTCTTATACGACTCACATTCTGTGAGAGCCAAGAGATATAGCTCCTTTTATTCCAGTATGGAGCAAATCCTGCCTGATTTACATTCTGTCCAATCCCATTCAAGTCAGTAGGGTTGTGTAGGACATAAGTGGGGGTAGGATTTGATCTATTGGGTCTCATCGGTAGAGGTGGTAGCGTAGTAGAGTGGGTACCTATAGCTCCTATATTGTTTGTTTCTGGTATTTATCTGACCCCATAAATTCTCTTACTAGTTCAACTTCAACTAATGGGCTTGTGTGACATTGGGAATGGTAAGGACCCCTGGGAATGGGGGAGCAAAGGTATAAACAGTCTACAATCCGACACCACTAGCAGGCCTGAAGCTGGACTGCCCATCCCCAGAAGTGAGCAGGGCTCTCCTGGGAGGGAGAGGTTTCCACAGTAGGCCAGCTGTAAGAGATGATGATTCAAAGCCAGTCCTCAGCAGCCTCTCCTGGCAAGGCCTCTAGGATCCCTGGCTAGAGATGATTGCTGACCTCACCTGGCAAATAATCTGTCCATTGCAACTGCTCCCACAAAAGACAAAGGAGTAAATTGTATCCCCAGAAGCTGCACTATTGAATCTGGCACAGGGTGCTGGACTAGAAAATCTTCCAGTGTTTATTCTTGCAAAACCCATCCTCTGCTTAGTAATTTATAATTGCCAGAAGCTGGGAATGGGTGACAGGGGATGGGTCAGTGGATGATTACCTGTTCTGTTCATTCCCTCTGAAGCATGTGGCACTGGCCACTGTTGGAAGACAGGATACTGGGCTAGATGGACCTTTGGTCTGACCCAGCATGGCCTTTCATATGTTCTTAAAATGAACTAGATTACATAATGGGCTTACTGTGAGCCCATTATGCTTCATGATTTCAATTATAAACAGAGATACTGCTTAGACCAGTGGTTCCCAAACTTGTTCTGCTGCTTATGCTCTTGTGGGAGTTTGTCCAGCTAATGAAGAATCAGCTGATAGTAGTGAGAATCGTTTGGTGGGCAAGGACGGATTTTCAGCCTGTGAGTGGCATGGGCTCATTCCAGTTTGAAATATTGCTGTAATATAAACCTAGCCTGCTTTCCCTCAAAATCCTACAGACTTATTGTCCCCGCAGCTGCCACCTAAATATCACCTTAGCCTTTCTACAGATGGAAGCTCCATCCATGGAACTCTAGAGCAGTTACCATCCACTTGTGTTTTCTCACCTTGCTTGTGGTGGATGGGGAAAAATATGGTGTGTTTTGGGTGGATTATCTTGCTAAAGACTAGTACATCATTGTGTTCAGTATAAACTCATGGTCCTTTCCAGATGTTACCAGACAGCTACTGTGAAAATCCATGTGTATTGCAGTTATCACCAAAGACATTTCTTCCTATCTGCAAAAGATTGGATTAATGTTGTTTATAACAAATCAATCTATCTACAATGACCTAGAGTTTGGCTACACTTGCAGCTGTACAGCACTGGGAGTTAAAGCTGTCTTCGTACAGCTGTGTAAGGAAAGCGCTGCAGTGTAGCCACACTGACAGCTACCAGAGCTGCAGTGTGGCCACATTTGCAGCATTTGCAGCGCTGTTGGGAGTGGTGCATTATGGACAGCTATCCCAGCGTTCAAGTGGCTGCAACATGCTTTTCAAAAGAGGGGGGTGGGGTGGAGTGACAGGGAGCGTGGGGGAGACAGAGAGAGTGGATTTTTGGAGCTGACACTGTTCTCAGCTCCCTGCCTTGCAAGTTCTAAGGACTTGAAGATACACAGCACCTACCTTCAATCATTTAAAAAGTTTCGACCCCTTCCCCTACCCCTCTCTCATTCACTAAATGCAAATAGCCTTCAGACCAGATAAGCAGCTGCTCTAAAACGGACCCCACCTCCCCCACTCCGGGCTGCTTCTCTCCTCATGCAAACACGAGAGGATCCCCCCTGCCCCCCTCTGCTCGAGCAAACAGTAGCTGTGTTTGTTTCTAAGATAAGCAGCTCCGGGAGCCCCAAGTTCACAACAAAACAAAGAGAGGCATCACAACAAAACAAAGAGTGTTATCCTTTACTTGAAAGGCATTATGGAAAGCTTCCAGAGGTCAGTTACAGCGTAGTAATATTAATCACTGTTTACACTGGCACCTCAGCGCTGCAAGAGCAGCGCTATAGTCATTATTCCCCAGGCCGAGGTACAGTACAGCCAGTGCTGTAGCCAGGGAGATACAGCACTGTATGTGCCTTGCCAGTGTGGACGGGGAGTAAGTTACAGCGCTGTAAAGCCACCACCAGCACTATAACTCTAAAGTGTAGCCAAGCCCCTATTCTGTAAATTCAGTTGTACCTTTACCGTTCCAAGGGCTTGGCTACATTGGAGAGTTGCAGAGCTGGTGGTGGGTTTACAGCACTGCAACTTACCGTCCACACTTGCAAGGCACATACAGTGCTGCATCTCCCTGGCTGCACTCCTGCTCTGCCTGGAGTATAACGACTGCAGCGCTGGTGATGCAGAGCTGCTCTGCCAGTGTGGCCACCAAAAGCGCTGTAATTGGCCTCCAGAGGTATCCCAGAATGCCTATTCAGCCACTCTGCTCATCAGTTCGCACTCTACTGCCCTGACCTCAGATGACCCGCCCTTTAAATGCCCCGGGAATTTTAAAAATCCCCTTTCTGTTTGCTCAGCCAGATGTGGAGTGCAATCAGTGAATCTTTCCAGGTGACCATGCCTCCATGCGCCAAACAAGCCCCAGCATGGAGCAATGGCAAGTTGCTGGACCTCATCAGTGTTTGGGGGGAGGAAGCTGTGCAGTCCCAGCTGCGCTCCAGCCATAGGAATTATGATACCTCTGGGCAAATATCAAGGGCCATGCTGCAAAGGGGACATGAGCGGGACGTGGTGCAGTGCAGGGTTAAAGTGAAGGAGCTGCAGAGTGTCTATTGCAAAGCCCGCGAGGGAAACCGCCACTCCGGCGCTGCTCCCACGACCTGCCATTTTTTACAAGGAGCTGGACGCGATACTTGGGGGTGACCCCACTGCCAATCCGACGACTATGATGGACACTTGAGAGCCGGGGGGCGAAGGGGGAAGAGGAGGAGGATAAGGGGGGGGGAGGAAACCGAGACTGAGGGTACGGGGTGGGGGAAGACACCCCAGAGTCCCAGGAGGCATGCAGCCAGGAGCTCTTCTCAAGCCAGGAGGAAGTTAGTTAGCCAGTCACAGCAGCCGGTACTTGGTGAAGGACAAGCAGAGGAGCGGGTTCCTGGTAAGCAGCTTTATTTTCAGGATGGAAATGTTTCGGGAGAGGAGTGGGGGTTATGGCTGCATGCATGCATGCATGCCTAGATGTGGAATAGCCCATTGATGTGGTCTATCACATCGCGGTAATCGGCCTCGGTAATCTCTTCAAAAGTTTCAGCCAGAGCGTGGGCAATGCGCTTGTGCAAGTTTATAGGGCGAGTCACTGCGGTCCTTGTCCCAGTCAGGCTAACTCGTCTGCTCCACTGTGCCGCGTGGGGTGGGGGGACCATTGCTGCACAGAGGCAAGCTGCATAGGGGCCAGGGTGGAATCCGCATTGCTGTAGAAGACCCTCCTGATCTTCCCAGGTGACCTGCAGCAGCGAGATATCTTCCAGGATTAACTCTTGTGGAAAATGTTGGGAGACTGTTCAGTGTAGATGCCCCCTGCAGCAGTTTGCTTTCCCCAACGCACAGAAACCCCTGCATATCCCTGAAGCAATCAGTCCCCCTTACTCACCATTTCGTGGCTCCTGTGGGTTAGGTGCGCTCTGTTTGGTATGGGAAAAGTATGCTAAAGTGAAGACTGCAAACTACTTCACTGTGTGGGAATAACTGTCTGGGTGAGATTATAAACAATGCTGCCTCTGTTAACTGTTGCCATTTTTGCCTTTCGAAAAGTGTCCTTGACTACTCGATTGCCTGCATCATCGACTGCTCAGAGGCTACAAAACCTCAGGAAGAAGCCATGAAAAACCAAAGAAGACATGCAGAAAGCAGTCATGGATCACTCTGCCAGAGAGAGTAAAAAACTGCAGGACTAGAGGAAAAAACTGCAGGACTGGAGGGAAAGGGAAAGCAGGATCCGCCAGAGAAACGCAGTGGCTAAGAAGAAAAGCACAAAGCAGCTGATAAGCATCCTGGCGCACCAAGCGGACTCTATCCAGTCACTCGTAGCCATGCAGGCAGAGCACTACTGCGCCGGCCCCTTCGTCCCAAAGCTCTTTCCCTTGTGCCCCAATGTCAGCTCCAAACCTCCTTCCCCAGCATCCAGGTTCTTACCACCACCAGCTGCCCCCAACACCTGTACATTCACCAACCAGCCCTGAGAACCACGACCCTTACCCTCTGCACTCAACCCCCATCACCATGCAGTATTTTCATGCTGAAGTGCAGCAGTCATTGCACAGCACTCCAGACAGGACATATTCAAACCTGTGACTGTACAGTTCACCACCCCACCCCTGTGCCCTTTTAGGTTCCCAAAATGTTGTGTGTGTCTCAGGAAAGTTATTTTCTTTTCAGTAAATGAATTCTTGGCTTTGAAAACAGTCTTTATTATTGCAGAAAGTGAAAGATACCGTAGCCCAGGAAAGAAACAGGCACTGCAATTCATTTTAGGAAAAACAGATTCCTACTAACATTGTAACCACTGCACTTCGCTCCCGTGCAAGGCACCAAATATTACTGTTGGTTTTCAGCCTCAAATTCCTCCCTCAAGGCATCCCTAATCCTTGTAGCCATGTGCTGGGCCTCTCTAGTAGCCCTGCTCTCTGGCTGTGCAAATTCAGCCTCCAGGCGTTGAACCTCGAGGTCCATTCCTGACTGAATGTTTCACCCTTCCCTTCACAAATAGAAATACCCTTTACGATTAATGTACTCGGATGCTAGGTGGGGTGGTGCTAAAATAGGAATATGCGTCCCATCTATTGCCCCTCCACAGTTAGGGAAACCCATTTGTGCAAAAAAGTCATCCACAACGTCCTGCACATTTCCCAGAGTCACGGTTCTTCTTAGCAGGATGCAATTAATGGCCCTGCAAAACTTGCATCAACACGATTCCAACGGTCGACTTTCCCACTCCAAACTGGTTCACGACTGATCGGTAGCTGTCTGGAGTTGCCAGCTTCCAGATTGCAATAGCCACCCGCTTCTCCACTGGCAGGGCAGCTCTCAATCTCGTGTCCTTGCGCCGCAGGGTGGAGGCGAGCTCAGCACACAGTCCTATGAAAGTGGCTTTTCTCATCCGAAAGTTCTGCAGCCACTGTTTGTCATCCCAGACTTCCATGACGATGTGATCCCACCACTCAGTGCTTGTTTCCCGAGCCCAAAAGTGGCGTTCCATGGTGCTGAGCATTTCCGTGAATGCCAGAAACACTTTAATGTCATATGTGTCAGGCGAATCGATATCATCGGACTCCTCACTGTCACTTTGGAGCTGAAGGAATAGCTCAACTGCCAAACATGATGTGCTGGCGAGACTCATCAGCATACTCCTTAGCAGCTTGGGCTCCATTTCCCACAGAAATCGCGCTGCACAGAAACTGCTGGGAGAGTCACAATGGCGCCAGACATGCAAGGAAAAACAGTGACTGCTGGGATGTGAAGCGATGCATCATGGGGCGTTGGGACAAGAAGCAGAATGACCTGCACCCTTCCATCCCCTTCCCACAACCCACGGCGCCAAAATGGGACGAGGTGCTCTGTGGGATAGCTGCCCATAATGCACCACTCCCAACAGCGCTGCAAATGCTGCAAATGTGGCCACACTGCAGCGCTGGTAGTTGTCAGTGTGGCCACACTGCAATGCTTTCCCTACACAGCTGTACGAAGACAGCTGTAACTCCCAGCGCTGTACAGCTACAAGTGTAGCCATACCCTAAGTTTTAGGAGTTTGAACCATGATTGTAGCACAGCATGTTGTTTTGCAGCAGGCCTCAGGGTAAGAGCAATTTTAGGAATCCCATTTTTAACCACTGGTAAGACAGCTGTAACCAAAGAGAATTCACAAATCAGACTCTGAGGAGAAGGAGAAGCTAATTGGAGGGTACTTCCCACTGCTGGCAAGTCCATATGGCCATTTAAGATCCTCAGATGGAGGAGAGCTCAATAATTACACATTATAACTATTTAATTGATATTGTCCTTGCTTTCATAAATGGTTGCACATAGCTTTGTGTGCCCTCATTATGTCCACAAAGCCTTTCATTTACTCATGACATGTATAACCATGGATGCAAGTGAATAGCAGGGCAATAATTGCCCAGTAATAAAATCTAACTTCTGTTATATCCATCTGTAGAAGTCGGTGTGTGAGAATTTACATTTGTGTAGCAGAATGGGGTTTTGAGAGACTGATGTGCTTATTATTGGACATCTACTTAGGCCAAAGTTTTCAGACTGGACCAAAGACCGTTAAATTACTTGTTCCGGACTCCCAGTGGCACAAGTGATACAGTGAAAGCTACAGGGAGAAAACTCCAGAATGAAGACATAGGAAATAATTCTTGGCAGGAAGATATATGTGTGTGTGGGGGATGGGGGGTGAATCACTGAAACGCAAAAGGATTTTACAATAGATATTGACTTTAATTAAATTTCTTAATATCCTGAAATAAATAGCCCCATTGAATTCTATGGGACTACTCATAGGAATAAAATTCTGCTTATGCTTAAGCGTTTGAAAAATCAGGACTTTAAGGTTGATTCAACCAGGGGAAAATGTATAATTTTGCTTAACATTAGTATTTTCTTCCTCTGATTCATGACATTTTTAATTGTCACAGTAAATTTGCAGGGATGCTTAAAATACTGTAGTTGAAGCCTAGTGTTTCAGACACTTTAAAGACTGATATAACTTGGTAGGAAATGTCATCTGGATACTAACAATAGTACAGTATTCTTTAAACTGATCTCATACACTGAGAATGTTTTTAAAATAGTCCTTGTTGCGAGAGGGCCAGTTTTAGTCCTAGTATTTGCCCAATGGAAGTGAGGCAATATTAGTAAGAGAAGAAATACTTATTCTGAGCCCTTTAGAAAAGGATACAAAGGAGATTAAAAGCACAAGTTGCAACTATTTCAAAATAATTAACAATGTCTCTTAGATAGCTAATGAATATTGAAAAATATTAAACATCATGAATGTTCAGATTTTTGTGAAGATCTGAACACATTGTTCTTTCCTCTTAATTATGTCCTCTCCTGAGCACTTGAGCACTCAATAAACATTCATTTCCTTTTTCACCTGGTTATATAGCATTCTAGAAAAAAGCAAGACATTCACTTTGCCTAACAGGAATTTCATTATATGACATGGCAGACAAAATTAAGTTGAGAGGATGTGAGTCTTGGATCAGGAAAATTAACTCCTCTCCAGTTCTTGTATTTATGAACAGAACTCACTCTTAGTCACATGAGTAGTCACATTCTTTTCAGTGGAACTATTTGTGGCAATGGATGACCAGGATTTGGTACAAAGTTCAACATACTTAATGGCTGCTTTAGTTTACTCAAAGCCTTAAGACATTGAGCATGGAACTTTACAGTATGAACTTGTCCTCTGTCACATATATTACATGAACTTAAAATAAGAACAGACCAGGAAAATTATATCACTCAACAGCAGATAGAATTTAAGCTTCATGAAGAAAAGTGATAGAAGCCAAATCAAATCCTAATAAAAGAGTTCATTAGTAATTCAGTGGTGTTTTGATGACGATAAGGAGATCCTATCACATCAGTATTTCGATAAGTTTCATTTAAAATGTACAGTTTGTCTAAACACACTGTGAGGAAATCAGCAGGACTTGTGTATGCTGCATGTATCAATTTACTGCAGATTTAAGGTTAAAAATTCTGCTGAGAGAATTAATTGTGACATGAAAAGGAAAATAAGTTATTTTTTAAACAAATTATTGGTTGCATGTTCAATCTATTCATTATTAACTTTACCACACAGCATTACAGTCCTGCTTGAAAAACCACAGACTTCCACTCTTGAGCTCAAGGAGAAATCTACAGTAGCTAAACTAAAACAGTATTAAGATATAGAGGCCAGATAATCAGCTGGTGTAAACATAGTTCCTGGACTTCAACGAAGATATAAATAATTTATCTGCTAAGCATCTGACCCTATATTCTATTTGCATATAGGACAGTGACAAAAGGTAACAGTCACATTTACTTGATCTGGTCTAATATTTCATGCGGTAAAACGTTGTAGTGCATACTTGAGTTCATACTTTACTATATACAACTTTATATGATTATAGCTGTGTAAAAAGTTCACAGTAAAACTCAAAGTAAGACTAACCCATATCTGGGTATAAATTAAAACAAAACCCAAAAAACGTGACCGGGTTCCTTGAAAGGTTTGTGAAGATTCTGAATAAGCCCAAGCGCAGATTTGTGCAAATCTAGGAAAATGCATGGCTTTCATATGAAGCTATTTTAAAATCAATTACTGTCAGCTGAGTTTCACTTTGAAACCATACCTGCAAAATACAGAAGTGAAAATCCAGATCAATCATAACCGAGGGAGAGATCTTAAAGAAGAAGTTAAACACTAACTTTAGCAAAACTATTTGGGGTTGAAATATTAAATTTTAATAGAGGATGCATCTAAAATCCCTGGCCTGCTGTAAAAATCTCAACCTTATTCATTATTCTGTTTCATTGTTGTAAAGTATTTCAATTATCCAAAAAGGGAGCTGAAAAAATACCATGTGATTTAGCCATCCACACAACACAACTAATGTATAACAACTCAACTAAGCAAACAGTCCATGAGAAAAGAGTCCAAAATGTATCTAACTTCTTTGGCAAATACTTACAAATAAATTCACAGATTCAGAACTCAGTTGCAAACAAACAATTGACTAACCAAGACAGAAGCTTAATGTTCTTCACAATGAATAGTTTGAAACCAAATCTACAAGTATTTTTTTAAACTTTAATAAAGAAATAAAAAAGGCAAGACACACAGTGCACTAAATGAGCCAAGGGGTAGAAACTTTTGCCCACTTAATGCATATTTCACACCATACTTTATTTCACTTCTACATGTCCTCCCCTGACCCAGAGTAATCCTAATAAAATTGCTCTCCCAGCAAACCTTTCCAGTATGAGACTGAGTGCTGCTAAGCATAAAATTCAGCTTACAATAATGTGTTGATGAAATTAACCCTTTCATCTCAGCCTTGTGCTTTGGCTGTGACACAGAATTCATTTTCTCAGAGGAAAACTCAGTTAAAATTACAGTGTCAAAAAGCAGGACTTCTTGCTAAAAACAATGGAAAGCCAAACGTTTAATTTCATGTGTAGAACTTTTCACAAAGTTCTAGTAAAGCTGAACCCCTTTTCTGCAATTGGTTTGGAAGTAGCCAAGATAGCCATTCCCCACACAAGGAAAGTGGAAGCACAGTCAGGCATTTGGATCCAGATCCAAAAACCCACTGAATGGGGACTATCCATTGTCTTCAATGAGAATTGGATCATGCCTTGATAACTTATATTAGTTATTTATATTGTGGTGATGCCTACAGGCCCTAAACTGGGGATCAGGGCATCCGTATTCCAGGCACTGCACATGTATATTAATAGAGAGAAACCCTTTCCCAGAGACAGTAGGGATTGGGAGAGAGTAGATGACAAGTTCTTGTTTTTGTTATCTGGAGCCTGTTTATTTTTCTCTGGCGAACTAATATGCCCATAAAGAACTGTCACCATCTATATGCAGTGCTCACCATTCGACAACAGCTACCACACACAGTTGTAGCTGAGGTACCTTCCTAAGTTAAGTGTTTCCTATTCTAAGTTATTGCATGGTAACTGCTGGTAAGTATTGACTTTATGATAGTGTCCATTGTAAAAACACCTTTTGTTAATTTGACAGTAGCCAGTTTTTTGACACAATTAAGCAGAATCTAAAAAGAAAGTAATGGCATCCTACTTAGACATTCAGCACAGAGCATCCCATACTAAACAGAAGCTAGATAAATAGATTTGGAGGGATACGTTTATTAGATGATAAATATTGATTTCATAGTGCACAGATAAATAGATGAAAAAAATACTTCCATGGAGGATAATTGAAATTTACAGAGAGGCAAAATAAGAAAAATGCTGCTTGAGAACTTGAAGTTTGAGTTAAGGACATTTACTTTATATATTTTGATATGCAGCATTGACAATTGGTGTTTCAATGGTTATAAAATTTTAACTTTTTGAATCTCATTGTCTACTGTCATTAAATAAATTGTTTGACTCCCTCATAATTTCCCACAACCGTGAACATTGAAATAGATAAAAATAAAATACTTAGATGCAAACATTGACATTATCATAACATTAATAAAAAATAAAAGCCAAACACTGCCAAGCCTATAGATAATTATCTGTTGGGATGGCTGCATCTTCAAGATGAATTGCAGAGAACCTGATGAGAAAAATGAGAGGACAGAGAGAGAGAGAGAGAGAGCGCAAGCGCTATTTCTTTCTTGGGGCAGAATCTCTAATTAAATTCCCATTTACATCAGTCTCTGGAAATCAATGAGATGGACTGCAGCAGAGGACAGCCCCATATGCAGCACACCACTGATTAGCTAGCTACAAGGTTTGATAATATTGTAGGCAACATTTCTTTGCCTGTACTAGAAAACATTTGAACATATACAGGCATTTTGTCACTCTCAGTTATTTTTGAAGCACAGAATCAGGCCCTAGATACATATAACTACATGTAGTATGCATCATAAACTCAGATTCAGAGACTTTAAGACCAGAAAGATTCATCATGATCATCAAGTCAGACCTCCTGCACATTGTAGGCCACAGAACCTCACCCACCCACTTTTGTAATAGACCTATAACCTACTGAAGTCCTCAAATCATGGTTTGAAGACCTCAAGTTACAGAGAATCCACCATTATACTAGTTTAAACCTGCAAGTGACCCGTGCTCCATGCTGCAGAAGAAGGTGACCCACCCACACACACCGACAGGGTTTCTGATGCAGGGGAAAACACCTTACTGACCCCAAATATGGTGATCAGTTAGACCCTGAGCATGTGGGCAAGAGCCAGCAGGCAGACACATGAGAATACATTAAGAACTGGCTGAACCTAAATACAGTGGTCACCCTTTTCCAGCAGCTGCCAGACAGTGGTATCTAAAGACATCTTCCAATGCTAAATAGTTCTTATGCTGGTTTATTCTTGGTAATCTGTGAATGAATTGACTTGAATGGTGACCACTGTAAAATTGACATTAGAGTGAGTCTTTTGACATAGTGTTGTTGTAGGAGAGAAGGTGAGTGAGGTGATCTCTTTTTATTGGACCAACTTCTGTTGATGAATGAGATGAGCTTTTGAGCTACACAGAACTCTTCAGGTCTTGAAGAATGTGAGTAAGCTGGAAAGTTTGTCAGTTTCAACAACAGAAGTTGGTCCAGTAAAAAGATATCATCTCACCCACCTTCTCTCTTTTGATACAATGAGGCAGAATCATTTAATAGAAAAAAAAAGTTCTTTGTTGACAAAAGTCTTTGATTAAATATGGCACAATTGACCACCACCACATTGCACAAAAAGTATTGCTTTGCAATATAGTTGTGTTTTGGATCCATACCTGAATGCTGATCAACCCCTTTATATCATAGAGCACCTCTACGCTGATAGAACGCTGTCCTCGGGAGCAAAAAAAAAAAAATCTTACTGTGTTATAGGCGAAACCGCGTGATATCAAACTTGCTTTGATCCACTGGAGCATGCAGCCCAGCCCCACTGGAGCACTGCTTTACCACGTTATAGCCAAATTCGTGTTACATAAGAACATAAGAATGGCTGTACCGGGTCAGACCAAAGATCCATATAGTCCAGTATCCTGTCTACCGACAGAGGCCAATACCAGATGCCTCAGAGGGAATGAACCTAACAGGCAATGATCAAGTGATTTCTTTCCAGCCATCCATCTCCATCCTCTGACAAACGGAGGCTAGGGACACCATTCCTTACCCATCCTGGCTAATAGCCATTTATGGACTTAACCACCATGAATTTATCCAGTTCTCTTTAAATGCTGTTATAGTCCTAGCCTTCATAACCTCCTCAGGCAAGGAGTTCCACAAGTTAACTGTGCGCTGCATGTTATATTGAGTAGCGTTATATTGGGGTAGAGGCATACACATAGATACGTGCCTATCTCTGGGGAAAACAGTATAATACTGAGCGATAACTAATATAAATAACTTCCTGTTCCAAAGTTTTGAATGCCCTACGCCAATATTTTGATCTGTTTATATTATAGAGGTATCTATGGGATTGGTATAGTGCAGCATCCCAAAGATCAGAAGCTCCAAGCAGCCCTTCTCCCCAAGACAAATGTTGGTATAATGTTGTGCTCAAGTGAGAGGGCAAAGAGTTTCCTTATAGCCTCAGAATCTGAAGTTCAATAGAAGAATGAAGATAGCATAGAACTGTAAAATATCAGCCCTCCATTTACCAATATGCAATTTTTAAAGCCTTGATCTGTCCAGGGATAACAGTAATGTTCTGAAATACTGCCCCATTGTGGTGGTAAGGAAAAATAGCACTAATTTACTGCTCTAACTTCAGACAGCTTGATGTTACAGAACTCGCAGAGATTGTGGGAGGGAGAAGAGGTAGACCCACCGTTATTGCTGATCACCGCTCTTTTTTATGGTTTTCCTATTTTTAGTACTCTATTTGCATCAGTCTCTCTCACCTGGTAACTGATCTTTAGGCTACAATCAGTTAAAAGTCTTTTTCTTCCCTGGCTGCCTTAGACAGGGGCGGCTCCAGGCCCCAGCACGCCAAGCGCGTTCTTGGGGTGGCATGCCACGGGGGGCACGCTGACAATCGCCTGGAAGGCGGCAGGCAGGCAGCCTTCGGCAGTGTGCCTGTGGAGGGTCCGATGGTCCCGCAGCTTCGGTGGAGCCGCAGGACCAGCGGACCCCCTACAGGCATGCCTGCGGGAAGTCCACCGAAGCCACGGACCAGCGACTGGCAGAGTGCCCGCCACGTCATGCCACTGTGCTTGGGGCAGCGAAATGTCTAGAGCCGCCCCTGGCCTTAGAGGAGATGAAAGTAAATTGCAGATGGAAGAAAGTGCACTCACTTTCATGGGATTTTGAGAACAAAATTAAAATCAATGTTCAATACAGGTCTGTTGCATCTTAGGCTCATTTAACATGCGCAATTTCAGCTTTACGCATTGGCAAAAACAAGAAAAAAAGCAAAAAAAAAAAAAAGAGAAAAATAACAATTTAAATACTGTTTCTGTAGTGTGGGCATTTCCGCCTGCCATTACACTCAATGTAATTTTGACTATACGCGATTTTTGCTTTACGCGCTGACTGCGGAACATAACCCCAGCGTAAGATGAGACGGACGTGTAGTCTTTAGGGTTCTTCTCTTGACTTAAAGAACAAATAGGCAGGATTTATTTACCCATGCTGTTATTTTTGTAGGGGAGCGGTAGGGCAGGTTGGTGGTAGTCCAGGAGGAGTATCATTATAGACCCCCATCCAAGCTACATCCCTCTCCACCTTTCCTTGCTCCTTTGCAATTTTCAGATCTGATCTCCACTAGATACCAGTGGGGAATCTGTGTGCATTTAGCTCATTACTTTTAACAGTAATTAGTTGCATAATTTTATCACACCTCAATGGGAGAACAGGCCCTGTGAGTTTAATTTATACAATACACAAAATCCAATCCCAGCTGCACCTCCAGTCACCTCCCATCCCCCAATGGAAGTGTTCAAATAATAGAGATTTCATCTGCTCCACAAAATACAAATCACATGATACTGTGCATCATATAACCTTATATCACCAAGCAGAGTCTGCTATCATTATGGCAAATGGGCTGGAAGGACTCTCCTTTCCTTCAGTAGGCTTTGGATCAGGATCTGTTTGTGTAATATGCAAGGACTATCGATTATTAAATAAACATTCTTCATCATCAGGAAGAAAGTTGGAGGTTACACTTTCTATGGCAACACTTTCCCTGTTTACATTCAAAACAGAACCATGCAATAAAGTTGTTATATTGGGCAAACAGAATACAAGTTTTCCCATATATATAAAACCACTATTAGGGCTGACGAGTGCCGAAATATTGTTGTACAACTAGTCATGGTTCAGCAGCAACACTGAGATTTATTGGTAGGGACAGAGAGTGAGGTGTGCCTCGAGATGATGGTGATAGAAAAAGGAAATTACTACATTTACCTCCGTGATGCTATTCCAGCCTTGGCCTTGCATGAACAAAGAAAGAAAACAGAAGTAAGGAAACAGGCTAACAATGGATAAAACATGAATTCACAAGTGGCCCTGTAAATAACATGTAGTTAGTAGATAAAAAAATAGTAAGAAGAGTGATGTGTGAGAAGTATGCAGCTGCAGCTTTGTTTACTGCATATTTTATAGCTTGTGGAAGTTCAGGATTTGTTTATGCAATGCATATGCGTAAGTCTATCTGATTTATGAGATGCTTTTTGGAGTTGTGGTATACCCACCCCACTGCGTCGGAGCTGGATCACCTCAGCGTGGTGTTGCTGTATGCCACGAATAAAAAAATAACAACCCTCAGTGATTAATCTGTATTTGAGCTAAATTCTTGAGAACTGAGTGGAAAAGGTCTTGGAGAAAAATCCCTACATCCAGAAGACCTCTCTCTAACTTCATTTTTCAGGTGAGGTATTTGAATCGTCACTTCTGTGCTTACATCGACTATTTACCGTAGAATACTTTGTGGGGGGGCCATCAAATGACAACGTAGTCAAGTGGTCAGGTTTGGATAAACTTGACTGACTGGATTACTGAAAGCAGCAGAGGTGATAAGGAGCATGAGAAATTATCCCATTAAAAGCAGAGAAGAGTGCTGATGCAGAAATAAGCTGTTTTCACAAAGTGCTTTTTTTTTTCTTAACCAGCAAAGTATTGCAGGCTAAATGCCCAGCCACCAGTGCATAGGGAATTGATCACACTTCTTTCTCCCCTTGGGAGCTGATGTGCAGCTCATTCCTTCCCCATCATGTTATGAACAATTGCCCTCACAAGGGTCAGAGGTGATATTTCCAGAATCCAAAGCTGGTTTTAGTCAGCTCAACACACCATAAATGACTTTACTGAAAGTGACAAATGGTTTGCTGAGTGCAGACACCAGCAAAGATGCTTATTTACTACTGTTGCATAGTTTCACAGGTTTTTCATATGGAAGATGAATAGACTAGACCTTAATTTAGTGTAGTTTCGATGGGAACTACATTACTGTGATTTTAACTTCATGTTTACTTTGTTCATTGCTGCTTTTTAATAATCTTCTCCTCTATAAATTAAGCAGAAACACCATGGGGTCCTGCACTCAAACTACTATTTTATTGTGGTTCATGCTGTAAAATTGGTGCTTAGCCACTACAATTAGCTCTCTATAAATGCCAGTAGACAGAGATAGCCTACATTGGAGAAATCTGTGTGTCAGAAATTTTCCAGGCCAGAGCAAAAGAAATTTGCTACCGAAACATTAATTTTGTCTAACAGAACCAAAGCCACATGTTTCTTTATATGTTTTATTGCAAACAGAGACTGAATCAGTTTTGAACTCTGTAGGATACAATTGTATTCACACGGCAATAGATTCTTTCAACCTGCAGAAGCGTATTGTTGGCTTCCAGTATATGCTGCATGAAGTCCCATTGTGACCTTAATCCAGGACAATCTGCTTTTATATTTTTTCCAGTCTCTAACCCTCCCCCACACCCCTAGTAAAGAACAGAGATTTTATGTTTCCATCACAACTTCTGCAATCAATAAACTCTCCCCAAGGGAAAACAGGGTCAGATTACATCAAAACAGGAACCCTTCTCTTCTCTTGATATACTTAAAACACAGACTTGCCACATAAAACTGACAACTGCAAGTGACCATGTTCAACACAGTTCAATTAGTTCCTTTTGATGTATGCTACAGGATGGGCCATGTTATCCCTTCAACTTGCATAATTAGCAGGCACTGAACTCAAATTGAACTCTCCTGAAGTGTGGCAGTCCCATCCAAACCCTGCCACCACAAGGAAGCCTCCCCATGAGTGCATGTTATACAGCAGGCCCAACAAGGAATTGAGGAGGAGCTGGAGAAAGAAGCAGAAGCTATGGACCAAACAGCATTGCTCCTGGATGGTTTAATTAGCTCACACAAGTTCATAGAATGCCCATCTGTGACAGCTACTATGCATTTCCAGGGGGACTCCACTAATTACCCTAATCTACTGGAAGCGGGGGGCAAGCCAGGTCTCTGTGGCCTTTTCCTTTCTATGCACAGCTGAAGGTTCCCATCCCTCAGATGCTGGGAACTGAGGGCCTGCAAGATTGTGGTCCTCATCGAGTCCACATGCCTCTAAATTTCTCACACAAGGAGACAACTTCCTGGAAACTTCAAGAGGTCAACTTTGAGGGATTCCACTCTGTCCCATCTGCTATAGGTTACTTCACTGGAGAGGGTGGCTAACCTTGTGCAGGTAGCTTCTGTCAGGATGGATGCTGCATCTGGGAGTAGTTTTGTGTATGTGCATATATTTACAGTAGCTCTGTTTGTATTTATTATTACTATAGTCACTTGTCTTAGGACCATATACTGGCCTATATCTGTACCTAGAACTCATGTTGATATCAGACATTCCACAGGCAGGATAACATGTAGTTCTGTGTAAATTGCAATCCACATTTCTCAGATAGCATCACATTGTGTAAAGGTGCATCTGTGTTAATCATTCCACTAGTTAGCAGTTTAGGGTGACCAGATGAGATGAAGAAAATATTGGGACACATGGGGGAGGAGGGGGTCCACCAGTGGAGCAAAAAAACAAAAACAAACAAATAAACCAAAAAAAAAAAAAACCACACCACATGCTGCCAGCAGAGTGAAATATCAGGACAAATTGTGTCCCAACTGAAGATCGGTCAGGACGCGGGACAACCACCAAGATATCAGAACGGTCCCAATTTTATCGGGATGTCTGGTCACTCTATAGCAGTTCAAAAGGTTTTGGAGTCACCATGCTTCTCAAGCGTCTTGACATTACTCACATGGTATATTTAAAGAAATGCTCCTTTAGCATTTTTATGCTAGTCTTGTTATGGTGGAAACCCTCATTTTAAGACTAGACAGGGTCTGTCACACACTGACCTGAGTGGGGAGTGTCTGTGCAATTCCTTGCAAGAGAAATAGCTGGGGAGAACTCCCAAGCATGCAGATGTAGCTTTCCCCCTTCCCAACGCAGGCACTTCAGCTTATGGCAAGCTGTCTATTCTGGCTATGGAGGCAGATTACCTCATTGCTTAGTGTCTCTCCCTGCCCACTTTGGGTGATTGGGAAAACTAAGAGCATGAGCAGTCTCTGCAGTAAGATTAATCTAGGGACAACATTTGGGCATGGTCCTTGCACAGCGTCAATAAACTTTCCTCTGCATTGCATTCTCCCACACTGCTTACATGCAAATATCCCCAAAGTGAGAATATACAAAATATCTGAAAGTTATGGATCCCAGGTCTCCCATGGCAGCAGTAACCAAAGAGCATCCTTGTATAATCTTTGTAATCCTCACATCTTTGAGGAACAAATGCACAATCCGCTTAAAAAAATAAGCGCAACATCACAGGAGCACAAAACAACAAAACAAAAACCTCCCCCACAGGTCAGAGGTTTGAAAGTCTCTGTAGAATACCTTGCCATTTTCAGTGAAGAGAGAATATATACTTGACCGTGGAGTTCTTATTCACAAGATTTCCATTGAAATATAAGGACATTTTTGCCGGGTAGATAGAAAACAAAAGTGGATTTATTTATAGGGGCTAAAGCAAAGTATTATACAAAAATAGGTGAAATTGAGTTGAACCAGGCTCAAAGTAAACTACTAAAAGACCTATGTACAAGATATACCAAACTAAAGTTTTATTGAATTAGGATTCATTACCATGGGCCTGATTCTGATCTCTTCCCAGGGTAGGAATCAGAAGAAATGTCACAGAAGGCAGTTAAGCTAAATCAGTGCAAGAGAAAAGGCATCAGGCTCCATGTTCTTATCTAAGAGTATGAAAGAGGGCAGAGAATGGGGATAACAGAACCTAAGTTTTCAGAAATGACTAGTGATTTTGGATGCCTCCATTTCAAGTTGCCCTGCTTGAAACATCATAAAGGGCTCTGATTTTCAGTAAATGCCAAGCATTCACCCTATGGAAAAAAAAAATCGGGCTTCTTAAAATGCATCTGGTATAGCTCAGTAATTTTAGCAGCCACACTCACAGTTAGACCCCCTATCTACCCACCATGTTTACCATCACCAGAGGATAGGAACCCAAAGAAAGCAGTAATGACTGCAGCTTTGAAGCAAGTTGTATGCATGTCAGTGAAATGACAAGAATGCAACTCATCTTATAGCCAGGCTATGACATGGTGAAGGTAAGAGTTTGCTTGCATAGGACAGCCACACGTAAGGCATTCCTTTTTTTTTTTTGCACTTCACTAATATGCCTGCCACATGTACCAAAATTGTGACAGAAATGCACTCTACACAGAATATGGAATTATCTAGTTTGGATTTATTGAAAGCATCCATCCCAAGTGCTAACCATCATTATTGAACACCTCCTTGTTGGTCCAGATTCTGATCTTCTTTCCTTATACTGAGTAGTACCTTATTCAGTGACTAGCCCCATGGAAGTCAGTGGGACCACTTGTGGAAGAAGGTGCTTCTCCCCATGAGGAAAGGGCTCAAAGTCTGGCCCATGATGTCGGACAGTGGCTCAGAGCACTGCCCGCTCTTGGGAAAGACAAATTTGTTTGATATTGGACATCTTAACTTCATCATGCTGATAAATGAATGTTCAGCAAGGTTCTAATGCTGGTGGAGTGAAGGTCAGTATAGTTACTATGTTTTTTGCATAAGATATGGGAGCAGGATGACATCTTTCATAAATTCCCTCATGTTAACATTAGATAAAAGTATAATTAAATCTTCTCCCTTACAATTGTTTGGAACATGCTTTATGCTTCTTTCATACTTCTCTGGAACCCATTGAGATTAGAGATGTGAAAAACATAACACCTAAGGCAGGAAGCAGTTTATATAGCTTAAGTACCAAAATAAATCAGATGACAGACATCAGCATGAAGCATATTGAACCCAAAAGAGCCTTTAATGCATCACATCATCAGTGCCCAGATAAAAGATTTGCTTGTTTGTTTGTTTGTTAAGCTGAACAGAGACACAATGAAAATAAAAGCAACAGCAACTGGCAATGTTTTGAGCTGCTTCTACTGATCAGTTGCGGAGCACATTTGTCACTGAAATTCACCACATTCCTTCCTTATTTACCTTAATTATCTCTGTATGTAGATTATCCATTTGGTCCATGTAATTATTGGGGAAAATATTCTATTAGCAACTATAACCACGTATGTTGAAAAGATTAGATTTCAGTGTGGAACACCAGGCAGGACCAGCTCCAGGTTTTCTGCCACCTGAAGCGGTGCAAAAAAAAAAAAAAAGGGCCGGAGCAGCGCGATCGCACCTCTCCACTCTTCGGCGGCAGGTCCTTCACTCCAGGAGGGACTGAGGGACCCGCTGCCGAATTGCCGCTGTCGAGCCGGATGTGCCGCCCCAATAGTGGCAAGAGTGCCACCCCTTCGTATTGGCTTCTTTAGCTGTTGCCTGGAGCCGGCCCTGACACCAGGAAAACTGACATACGAAAGCAGACCAGCGTGCTATGTACTGGCCTCAGGGAGGAGGGGAAGTTATACATCTGGCTAAAACTGATACATTGAAAAATAGCTGTAGTGAATTTGTTTAGCCACTGCAAAAACACTATTTGCTGCTGTTTTCTGATTGCTTTTATTGTTAGGGACTGTATTTTTACTAGACATCAGGGATCCTAAAATGTGGGATTGACTCCTTTTACGAGGTTTAAATCAAAATGAACATAAAAACAGCAAGCCATAAAACCCATGGAACAAGAGTTCTGATTATGTTGTACAGCAGGGGTGGGCAAACTACGGCCTGCAGGCCACATATGGACCACTAGCCATTTTAATCCAGCCTTTGAGCTCCCGCTGGGAAGGGAGGTCTGGGGCTTGCCCCACACTGGTGCTCCAGCTGGGGAGCAGGGTCGAAGGCAGCTCTGCACAGCTCCCAGAAGCAATGGCATGTGCCATCCCCCTGGCTCCTATGTGTAGGAGCAGCCAGGGGGCTCTCCAAAACATGCTGCCCCCACGCCAAGTGCTGCCCCTGTAGCTCCCATTGGCCAGGAACCGCGGCCAATGGGAGCTGCGGGGGCAGCACCTGGGGATGGGGAAGCACACAGTGGAGCCACCTGGCTTCACCTCTGCATAGGAGCTGGAGGGGGGACATGCCCCTGCTTCCAGGAACCGCTTGAGGTAAGTGCCTCCAGGAGCCTAAACCCCAGAACCACCACACCATGCCCCTGAACTCCCTGCCCTGCCCCCAGCCCCAATCCCCCTCCTGCTCTCTGAGCCTCTTAGTCCCAGCCCAGAGCACCCTCTTACACCCCAATCCTCCCAGCCAGAGCCCTCACCCCCCCCACCCCAGCCCAGCGCCCCCTCCCACACTCTGAACTCCTCATTTTTGGCCCCTTCCCAGAGCCCACACCCAGAGCCCTCACCCCCAATCCCTCCACGACCCCAATTTTGTGACCATTCATGGCCCACCAGACAATTTCCATAGCTCCATGTGGCCCTCAGGCCAAAAAGTTTGCCCACCCATTGTACAGTTGTTATAACCTTAGTCCCAGATTTGGACCTTAGCGTCCAAAATATGGGGGTTAGCATGAAAACCTCCAAGCTTAGCTACCAGCTTGGACCTGGTACTTGCTGCCACCACCCAAAAAATTAGAGTGTTTTGGGGCACTCTGGTCCCCTTGAAAAACCTTCCCTGGGGACCCCAAGACCCAAATCCCTTGAGTATCACAACAAAGGGAAATAATCCTTTTTCCCTCCCCCCCCCCCCAGGTGCTCCTGGAGAGATACACAGACACAAGCTCTGTGAATCCAAACAGAGTGACTCCCCCTCTCCGTTCCCAGTCCTGGAAACCAAAAGCACTTTCCTATTCCCTCAGAGGGAATGCAAAATCAGGCTAGCAAATCCAACACACAGATCTCCCCGATTTCTTCCTCCCACCAATTCCCTGGTGAGTACAGACTCAATTTCCCTGAAATTTCCCAGTAAAGAAAACTTCAACAGGTCTTAAAAGAAAGCTTATATAAAAAGAAAGAAAAATACATACAAATGGTCTCTCTGTATTAAGGTGACACAATACAGGGTCAATTGCTTAAAAGAAATATTGAATAAACAGCCTTATTCAAAAGAATACAAATCAAAGCACTCCAGCACTTATATTCATGCAAATACCAAAGAAAAGAAACCATATAACTTACTATCTGATCTCTTTGTCCTTACACTTAGAAACAGAAGATTAGAAAACAGAAACTACTTCTCCAAAGCTCAGAGAAAGCAGGCAGACAGAAAACAAAGACTTAGACACAAACTTCCCTCCACCCAGAGTTGAAAAAATCCGGTTTCCTGATTGGTCCTCTGGTCAGGTGCTTCAGGTGAAAGAGACATTAACCCTTAGCTATCTGTTTATGACACGCCCCCCAAATTGCAGACAGTGGGGAAGCTCACTGGCGGCGATTTCCTTTTAAAACTTGAAAATAAACAGATTAATACAACACATGCACCGTTACATATACCCCTAAGTATATAACTAACAGACTTTTACATTTTAAGAACACTTTTTAACTACTGAATTCTGGGAAACTCTCACGGGAGAGTGCATCAGCTACTTTGTTAGAAGCTCCTGTGATGTGCTGAATTTCAAAATCAAAATCTTGGAGAGCTAAACTCCAACGAAGAAGTTTCTTGTTGTTCCCCTTGGCAGTATGAAGCCACTTTAGTGCAGCATGGTCAGTTTGTAGTTGGAACCGCCGTCCCCAAACATATGGGCGTAGCTTTTCCAGGGCGTACACAATGGCATAGCATTCCTTTTCACTGACTGACCAGTGACTTTCCCTCTCAGACAGTTTCTTGCTGAGAAACACGACAGGATGGAAGTTGGGATCTGTTGCTTCCTGCATGAGCACTGCTCCTATACCACGCTCAGATGCATCCGTGGTTACTAGGAATGGTTTGTCAAAATCCGGGGCCCTGAGCACAGGGTCAGACATGAGCGTTGCCTTAAGTTGGGTAAAGGCCTTTTGACACTCATCAGTCCACTTAACTGCATTTGGCTGGGGTCTTTTTGGTCAGGTCGGTCAATGGGGCAGCGATTTGGCTGTAGTGTGGTACAAATCGCCTGTAGTATCCGGCCAAGCCTAAGAAGGATTGGACCTGTTTCTTTGACCTTGGGACAGGCCACTTTTGGATAGCATCCACTTTGGCCTGTAGGGGGGTTTATGGTTTCTCGACCCACCTGGTGCCCCAGGTAAGTCACTCTGTTTTGGCCTATTTGACACTTTTTGGCCTTAACAGTTAGTCCGGCCTGCCTGATGCGCTCAAAGACCTTTTCCAGGTGTAGTAGGTGTTCGGGCCAGGAGTCTGAAAAAATGGCCACATCATCAAGGTAGGCAACTGCAAATTCTCCCAGTCCAGCTAGTAGACCATCTACCAGCCTCTGGAAGGTGGCGGGTGCATTTCGAAGGCCGAAAGGAAGGACATTGAATTCATACACCCCCGCATGGGTGACGAATGCTGACCTCTCCTTGGCAGGTTCATCTAGCGGTACTTGCCAGTACCCCTTGGTTAAGTTTATTGTAGAGATGAACTGGGCACGTCCCAACTTCTCCAATAGCTCATCGGTGCGTGGCATTGGATAGTTGTCTGGACGAGTTACAGCATTTAGCTTACGGTAGTCCACGCAAAAGCGTATTTTCCCATCTGGTTTGGGTACCAGAACCACTGGAGATGCCCATGCACTGGTAGATGGGTGGATTATACCCATCTGTAGCATGTTTTGGATCTCCCATTCTATAGCAGCTTGGGCATGAGGAGACACCCGGTAGGGTGGGGTTCTGATTGGGTGAGCATTACCTGTATCAATGGAGTGGTATGCCCGTTCAGTCCGTCCTGGGTGGCTGAGAACAAGTGGGGCGAAGCTAGTGCACAGCTCCTTGATTTGTCGCCGCTGCAGACATTCCAGGGTGGTTGAGAGGTTCACCTCTTCCACGCCACCGTCTTTTTTTCCCGTCGTAGTAGACACCGTCAGGCCACTCAGCATCATCTCCCTGGACTGTAAACTGACAAACCTGTAAGTCTTTGGAAATAGAAAGGCTTGAGAGAATTAACATGGTACACTTTAGGCTTTAGTGAGGAATTGGAAATGTTATGAGGTAGTTTACAGCTCCCAGGCGCTCTTGGACCGTGAATGGCCCTTCCCATGATGCTTCCATTTTATGGGCCTGTTGCGCCTTCAAGACCATAACCTGGTCTCCTACCTTGAAGGAACGTTCTCTGGCATGTCTGTCATACCAGAGCCTTTTGCTCTTCTTGAGCATCCTTTAGGTTCTCTCTAGCAAGGGCTAAAGAGTGTCGGAGGGTGCTTTGTATGTTGCTTACAAAGTCCAGAATGTTAGTTCCTGGAGAAGGCGTAAACCCCTCCCATTGCTGCTTCACCAACTGTAATGGCCCCTTAACCTCGTGAACCATACACAAGTTCAAACGGTGAAAACCCTAAACTGGGATGTGGTACAGCCCTGTAGGCAAACAGCAACTGCTGCAACACTAGGTCCCCAATTATTGGAGAATTCGTTGATGAATTTTCGTATCATGGCCCCCAAAGTTCCATTGAACCTTTCCACCAGGCCATTGGTTTGATGGTGGTATGGGGTGGCAACCAAGTGATTCACCCCATGAGTTTCCCACAGTTTTTCCATGGTCCCTGCCAGGAAATTAGACCCTGAATCTGTAAGGATGTCAGAAGGCCAACCTACCCTGGCAAAGATGTCTGTTAAGGCCAGGCACACAGTGTTAGCCCTGGTGTTGCCTAGAGCTACTGCTTCTGGCCATCGGGTAGCAAAGTCCACTAAAGTCAGTACGTACTGCTTTCCTCTGGGCGTCTTTTTTGGGAAAGGGCCCAGAATATTCAGAGCTACTTGCTGAAATGGGACCTTAATTATGGGGAGTGGCTGGAGAGGGGCCTTGACCTGGTCTTGAGGCTTTCCCACTCTTTGGCATACCTCACAAGACCGGACATACTTGGCAACGTCCTTGCCCATCCCCTCCCAGTGGAAGGACTTCCCCAACCGGTCCTTGGTTCTGTCACCCCAGCATGGCCACTGGGATGATTATGGGCTAAGCTTAAGAGCTTTCCCCGGTACTTAGTTGGAACCACCAACCATTTTTGCGGCTGCCATTTTTCCCGGTGTCCACCAGAAAGAATTTCCTTGTATAAAAGTTCTTGGTTTATAACAAACCGGGATCGATTAGAAGAGCTGAGAGGCGGTGGGGTGCTTCGTGCCGCCATCCAAGCTTTTTGAAGGCTGTTATTAGCTTCCTGCTCAGTCTGGAACTGTTCCCTTGAGGCTGGGGTCACCAGTTTTTCCTCAGACTGTGGACTTGGGCTTGGTCCCTCTGGAAGCGATGTAGGTGACGGGGTTGTTTCCATTGCTGGTGAACCGCTCTCCGCTGGTGCACCTGAGGGTATTTCAGGCTCTGGCTGAGCCTTTTGGGTATGGCTGTCTTTTGCTTCTGCCAGTTCTGGCTCGCTGGCGCCCACTGGCGTTGAGTTTGAAGATGGGGTTGCAATTGCTGGTGCTGGTTGCTGTTCCAGTTCCGGGCCTGGACTGGAGGTGCTGTGGCTGTTTCAGTGGTTGGCATGGAATCTGGATCCACTACCTCTGTCTGGGTCTTTGGTAACACAGACGGGGCCTCTGTGGACGGCTCAGGAACAGGAATGGGTCTGGAAGCTTGCCTGGTTTGGCTACGGGTAACCATTCCCACTCTCTTGGCCCGCCTCACCTGGTTGGCCAAGTCTTCCCCCAGTAGCATGGGGATAGGATAATTGTCATAGACTGCAAAAGTCCACATTCCTGACCAGCCTTTGTACTGGACAGGCAGTTGAGCTGTAGGGAAGTCTACAGCTTGTGACATGAAGGGGTAAATTGTAACTTTGGCCTTTGGGTTGATGAATTTGGGGTCAACGAAGGATTGGTGGATAGCTGACACTTGTGCCCCCGTGTCTCTCCACGCAGTAACCTTCTTTCCGCCCACTCTCAAATTTTCCCTTCGCTCCAAGGGTATTTGAGAGGCATCCGGGCCTGGGGATCTTTGGTGTGATGGTGGTGTAATGAATTGCACTCGCATGGTGTTCTTTGGACAGTTGGCCTTGATATGTCCCAGTTCATTACACTTAAAGCATCTTCCATCTGATGGGTCACTGGGCCGAGGTGAGTTACTGGAGACTGGTGAGTTGGAAGGGTAGGGTGTCTGTGGCTTTACTTGGGTGGTATGTGGGGTCTTTGGCTGTCCTCGGTTGTAGGGTTTATGGTCTGTGTGCCCCCTGGGGTAATCGTTCCCCTTGACAGTAGCTTTCTTGCTTTCTGCCAGTTCCATCCATTTGGCTCCAATCTCCCCCGCCTCAGCGAGATCTTTGGGTTTTCCATCTTGTATGTACCGTGTGATGTCTTCAGGAACACCATCCAAGAACTGCTCCATTTGTATGAGGAGGTGCAGTTCTTCCAAGGTTTGAACGTTGTTTCCTGTTATCCAGGCCTCATAGTTTTTTGCAATGTAGTAGGCGTGTTTGGGAAATGACACCTTTGGTTTCCACTTTTGGGTTCTGAAGCGCCGACGGGCATGATCTGGGGTTATCCCCATTCTGTATCTGGCCTTGGTTTGAAAAAGTTTATAGTCATTCATTTGCTGCTTAGGCATTTCAGCTGCCACCTCTGCTAAAGGTCCACTGAGCTGTGACCTTAATTCTACCATGTACTGGTCTTCGGGGATGCTGTACCCAAGACAGGCTCTTTCAAAATTTTCCAAGAAGGCCTCGGTGTCATCACCTGCCTTGTAGATGGGAAATTTCCTGTGCTGTGGAGCAATAATTGGCGCCGGGTTGGTAGGGTTGGCTGGCACATGCAGCCCAGCTTTTGCCAAGTCCAGTTCATGTTTTCTCTGTTTTTCCTTCTCTTCATTCTCTTTTTGTTGTTTTTCCATTTCTTTTTGGTGTTTTTCCATTTCTTTTTGGTGTTTTTCCATGTCTCGGCGGTGGGCCGCCTCTTCTTCTTCTTGCTTCCTTCTGTGGGCCAACTCTTCTTCTGCTTGTTTCCTTCGGTAGGCCACCTCTTCTTCTTCTAGTTTTCTTTTGTGTGCTGCCTCTTTGGCTGCCTGTTCTCTTTGGTAGGCTGCCTGTTCTCTTTGGTAGGCTGCCTCTTTGATCTGTTCTTCTCTTTCTTTCATCTCCATCTCTTTTTTGTTTTATTTCCAGTTGTCGCCTGTGTTCAGCTTCTCTGAATTGTTCTTCGGCCTCAATTTTTGCCTTAGAAGTCATGGTTCCTGTTTTCTTGGGTTGGGGTGCCCTCTGGTGTTTATCTTCTGCACGGCAGGCTCTGTTGCCTCCTGAAGTCTGCCTAGCAACAGTGCTTTTTTCCCTTTCTCTCTCTAGCTAATGTTCAATGAAAGAAAACCAGAAAAACCACTTTATTTGCATGCATATAGTGCTGGTACTTGCCTCCTAATGGGAGGGCTATTGTGTGACAAAAGACCCTTAACAGTCTCTTAATGGCTTCTTGCTTATTATGCAAGCCACAAACTGCCAGAGAGAGCAGAAAAAAAAATTCTCTCTGGTTCCCTTTTAAAACCAAACTGTTTCTCTCTGCTAAAAGCCCTTAGCAGAGAAAAGAAATATAATATTCCTACTGGCTTCTGGATTCTGTCTATATCCCACCGCTGCTACACCATGTCATAACCTTAGTCCCAGATTTGGACCTTAGCGTCCAAAATATGGGGGTTAGCATGAAAACCTCCAAGCTTAGCTACCAGCTTGGACCTGGTACTTGCTGCCACCACCCAAAAAATTAGAGAGTGTTTTGGGGCACTCTGGTCCCCTTGAAAAACCTTCCCTGGGGACCCCAAGACCCAAATCCCTTGAGTCTCACAACAAAGGGAAATAATCCTTTTTCCCTTCCCCCCCTCCAGGTGCTCCTGGAGAGATACACAGACACAAGCTCTGTGAATCCAAACAGAGTGACTCCCCCTCTCCGTTCCCAGTCCTGGAAACCAAAAGCACTTTCCTATTCCCCCAGAGGGGAATGCAAAAATCAGGCTAGCAAATCCAACACACAGATCTCCCCGATTTCTTCCTCCCACCAATTCCCTGGTGAGTACAGACTCAATTTCCCTGAAATTTCCCAGTAAAGAAAACTTCAACAGGTCTTAAAAGAAAGCTTTATATAAAAAGAAAGAAAAATACATACAAATGGTCTCTCTGTATTAAGGTGACACAATACAGGGTCAATTGCTTAAAAGAAATATTGAATAAACAGCCTTATTCAAAAGAATACAAATCAAAGCACTCCAGCACTTATATTCATGCAAATACCAAAGAAAAGAAACCATATAACTTACTATCTGATCTCTTTGTCCTTACACTTAGAAACAGAAGATTAGAAAACAGAACTACTTCTCCAAAGCTCAGAGAAAGCAGGCAGACAGAAAACAAAGACTTAGACACAAACTTCCCTCCACCCAGAGTTGAAAAAATCCGGTTTCCTGATTGGTCCTCTGGTCAGGTGCTTCAGGTGAAAGAGACATTAACCCTTAGCTATCTGTTTATGACAACAGTGTAACATGAAAAATAAACCCTTCAGCAGCAACTGCACTTCTGTTTCATCTGCACACTCGTTTATAAAAAGTTGAAGTCATATACTGGAGTTGCACGCAGCAAAAGCCTACTTGTGTTTTCTTTTGCAAGTCATATGTAATGTCAGATGTCCCCAGCAGCTCTGACCAAGAGACCAGACCCTGTGCTTTGTCTTCTCTAGTACTTTGCTGTCTCTTCTTCAAGTTATATTAAGGATACAGAGCGTATCATAAGTGGAACTGGAGTCACAATGCCCACCTTCCTTGGAGGGACTGTTATTGACAGTTACCAGGAAAACGAGGAATGGGTGGAGTTGGGCTGGAAGCAAGTCAGCCACAAGGACAGAACAGTGCACAGTATTTAATAGAATTCCATTTGTTCAATTTAACCTGCATTCTTGTTCACCTTTACTCTTCGCTAATTAAGCGGAACATATAAAGAGGTACACGTAATATTTTTAAATTTGTATTAAAAAGTCTTAAAATTTATTCTTTACAAGAACTTTCCTGCCAGTTAGTTGACCCACCAGAAGATTTGAGGAAAGCAACCGTGGCAGGGTCATAAACACAGCTGAAGTATATTACTTTTATTATTTCACTAAATAGTGATTGTATTACAGAACTATTTAGGGTATACGTTACTTAGGAGCTATTATACCATCTGCTCTGATCTTTGGTGAAGAGATTTTCCCTTTTCTTTAAATAGTACAAGACACACACACAAAAAGCCCACTAAAATAACATCAGTATCACGACAAGCGAACAAAAGGCATGTGACATTTGATATGCCATTCTTTAGTTATCCTCGTCATTTTATATTTTCAGGGTCCCAGACCAACAAGTGGTGCACGCTTTAGTCACAGCAGTGAGAGACACACATTCAAAGTAAAAAAAGCGTCAGCCTTCATTTTGAATTGTATTTTCTCAGGTGGTTACTGTCACAGCTTGAAAAGATGCAGTCAGTCAAAGTGGTTAAGCTCATATGCATATAGAAAAGATGTTATTGACAGTGGGCCCACTAAGAAAGTGTTAGTCTTCAACTCCAGAAAGTAGGCTTATTTTCCAACCAAACCACACCCCAGCTTTACGTGACAAGACTGTACAGTGTGTCAGTGCAACTGGTGGGTGCTCACGGAGGTGCTGATCATGCAATACACTCCATGCAGGTTGGCCCCTGAGCTCACACGGAGTCCTGCTGACTGCAGTGTGCTGTGCAAAGGCAGGGTCATCCTGCATAGAGCTCATTGTAGAACCAAGCATTAGAAAGGTAACACAAAAGAAAATTATTTTTGCCTTTTTTCACATTTGTTTGAGGGTTTTATCTTTTACAATTCAAAATTTTGATATGGAAGAAAAAGCAGCTTCCTTTCAAAAATGAACAGCTTCCTTCAGCATTGCCTGAGCTGCCCATCCTCTCCATCATCCTTTAGACACAGTGCTGAGAGATATGGCACTAATTCAGTTTCAAACCCTTGGCTGTCAAACTTCTGCAGCAGAAAGAGCTGGCATACAAGAGAATAAACTCAGCCAAATGTAATGAACTGAACAGTTCCCTGCTGTGAACCTTCTTATACCTGGTATCATGCACACAAGCCATAGCAGATTAAAAATACTTTTGTTAGAGTTTGGATTTAAAGTGTGGTTATTGTGGGAGGAAGTGATAGCATAAAAGTGTCATTCCACAAAATGACAGGCACAGATACCAGGAGCAAACGCCATGTGAGCTAGTTTTACTTTTCAAAATGTCATCAATATAAAATGTATGTAAAAGCTTATCTAGAACAGAACAAAACCTGGACAACAATGCTGTTCTGTATCAGGAATCTGACTCCAGGGAGACTTAAATCTGTGGGTCTTTCCCTTCTTGAAGATTTTATTTTTTTTAAGTTATAGAAAAGGGCAGAAGAGAGAGAACATTGATCATCTAGTCTGACCATGTCCATCACACAGGCCCTAGAACTTTCCTGAATTAATCCCAGTTTGAACTAGAGTCTGTCTTTTGGGAAAAAAAGCCAGCCATTCTTTAATTTAACATGCTCTTTGATGAAGAATCCATTATGACACTTGGTAAATTGTTCCCATCATTAGTTACACTGTTAGAAATCTATTTCCAATCTGAGCTTGTCTAGCTTCAGTTCCACCCATTGGATCTTGTTACACCTTTTATCTGCTAGGCTGAGGACCCCTTTATTTTGTAGTTTTTGTTCCCCGTGGAGGTACTTATTGACTGATCAGATCACCAGGTAATCTTCTTTGCTAGGCTAAATAGATTGAGCTCCAGGAGGAGCCCTCCTCCCCAAGCCACTGCTTCCCAGTGTAGAATCCCCTAGGTTATATTTGTTCCTAGATGTCTAGCTTTACATTTGGCTGTATTCGAGTGAATATGGTTCACTTGCACAGGTTTACCAAATCATCTAAAATTACTCATCAGGCAGTGAACTGTCCTACATTATTCATCACTCCCCCAAATCTTTGGCTCATCTGCAAGCTTTATCAGTGATGATTTTGTTTGCTTCCTGGTCACTGATTAAAAGAAAAGCATTAAATAACATAGGCCCAACTACCAATTCCTGACGGACCCCACTAGAAAATACACCTGCTTGATGAAGATTCCCTGTTTACAGTTATATTTTGAGACCTGCCAGTTGGCCAGTTTTTAATCCATTCAATAGGTGCTAAATTTATTTGTAGGGCCCTACCAAAGTCAAAGCCATGAAAAACGCATCACAGATTGTGAAATCTGGTCTCCTCCTATGAAATCTGGTCTTGTGTGTGCTTTTACCCTACACTATACAGATTTCATAGGTGAGACCAGATTGGGGGTCCTGACCCAAAAGGGAGGTGTGGGGGGGGTTGCAAGGTTATTTTAGGAGAGTCACAGTAGAATCATAGAATCTCAGGGTTGGAAGGGACCTCAGAAGGCCATCAAGTCCAACCCTCTGTTCAAAGCAGGGCCAATCCCCAACTAAATCATCCCAGCCAGGGCTTTGTCAAACTTGACCTTAAAAACCAATAAGGAAGGAGATTCCACCACCTCCCTAGGTAACCCATTCCAGTGCTTCACCACCCTCCTAATGAAAAAGTTTTTCTTAGTATCCAACCTAAACCTCCCGACTGCAACTTGAGACCTTTACTCCTTGTTCGGTCATCTGCTACCACCAAGAACAGTCTAGATCCATCCTCTTTGAAACCCCCTTTCAGGAAGTGGAAAGCAGCTATCAAATCCCTCCTCATTCTTCTCTTCTGAAGACTAAACAATCCCAGTTCCCCCAGCCTCTCCTCATAAGTCATGTACTCAGCTCCCTAATCATTTTTATTGCCCTCCACTGGACTCTCCAATTTTTACACATCCTTCTTGTAGTGTGTAGCCCAAAACTGGACACAGTACTCCAGATGAGGCCTTACCAATGCCGAATAGAGGGTAATGATCACGTCCCTTGATCTGCTGGCAACGCTCCTACTTATACAGCCCAAAATGTCGTTAGTCTTCTTGGCAACAAGGGCACATGTTGACTTCTCATACACTGTAACCCCTATGTCCTGTTCTGCAGAACTTCTGCCAAACTACTCGGTCCCTAGTCTGTAGAAGGGCATGGGATGCTTCTGTCCTAAGTGCAGGTATCTGCACTTGTCCTTGTTGAACCTCATCAGATTTCTTTTGGCCCAATCCTCTAATTTGTCTAGGTCCCTCTGTATCCTATCCCTTCCCTCCAGCATATGTACCACTCCTCCCAGTTTAGTGTCATCTGCAAACTTGCTGAGGGTGCAATTCAACCCATGATCCAGATCATTAATGAAGATATTGAACAAAACTGGTCCCAGGACCAACCCTTGGGCCACTCCACTTGATACTGGCTGCCAACTAGACATGGAGCCATTGATCACCACCCTTTGAGCCTGATGATCTAACCAGCTTTCTATCCACCTTATAGTACAGGAGATGGCAACCTTTCAGAAGTGGCGTGCTGAGTTTTCATTTATTCACTCTAATTTAAGGTTTTGCATGCCAGTAATACATTTTAATGTTTTTAAGACACAGTCTCTTTCTATAAGTCTGTAATATATAACTAAACTATTGTTGTATGTAAAGTTAATAAGGTTTTTAAAATGTTTAAGAAGCTTCATTTAAAACTTAAATTAAAAAGCAGAGCCCCCTGGACTGATGGCCAGGACCCGCACAGTGTGAGTGCCACTGAAAAAATCAGCTCAAGTACCATCTTCAACACGCGTGCCATAGATTGTCTACCCCTGTTATAGTCCATTCATCCAGCCTATACTTCTTAAACTTGTTAGCTAGAATACTGTGGGAGACCATATCAAAAGCTTTGCTAAAGTCAAGGAATAACATGTCCACTGCTTTCCCCTCATCCGGAGAGCCAGTTATCTCATCATAGAAGGCAATTAGGTTACTCAGGTATGACTTGCCCTTAGTGAATTCATGCTGACTGTTCCTGATCACTTTCCTCTCCTCGAAGTGGTTCAGAATTGATTCCTTGAGGACTTGCTCCATGATTTTTCCAGGGACTGAGGTAACGCTAACTGGCCTGTAGTTCCCCAAATCCTCATCCTTCCCTTTTTAAAAGATGGGATAGCTCAGTGGTTTGAGCATTGGCCTGCTAAACCCAGGGTTGTGAGTTCAATTCTTGAGGGGGCCATTTGGAGATTGGTCCTGCTTTGAGCAGGGGATTGGACTAGATGATCTCTTGAAGTCCCTTCAACCCTAAAAATTATCTATGATTAGCCTTTTTCCAGTCATCCAGAACCTCCCCTAATCGCCATGAGTTTTCAAAGATAGTGGCCAACGGTTCTGCAATCATTTCTGTCAACTCCTTTAGCACCCTCAGATGCAGTGCCTCTGGCCCCATGGACTTGTGCTTGTCCAGCTTTTCTAAATAATCCTGAACCACTTTCTCCACAGAGGGCTGGTCACCTCCTCCCCATACTGTGCTGCCTAGTGCAGTAGTCTGGGAGCTAACCTTGTTCATGAAGACAGAGGCAAAAAAAAGCCTAGAGTACATTAGCTTTTTCCACATCCTCTGTGACTAGATTGCCTCCCCCATTCAGTAAGGGGCCCATGCTTTCCTTGACCTTCTTCTTGTTGCTAACATACCTGAAGAAACCTGTTGTGGAAAATTGACCACATAGCTGATTTTGGATCAGACAGCCTGAGGATTCTTTATTTTATACGAGCATATGTGCAAGAAGAATAAGCATGGCTCCATGCAAGGTGGCAAGCTGCTCTGCCCTCCTTAAATTTTAGCTAGCTTATAAAGATTAAAACCACAGACAAATTACACATCCTTCCATATTAATTACCTTATTTGGAATACATTACAAAATTAATATAGGACAAAAGCAAAAACAAATGTCTCACCCACTAGCGTCTCACCCCCCCTGTTACTCACTGTCTGTTCTTTTGCAGTCAGCGACCTTTCTAGCACAACTATTGTGGTTATATATTTCATAAGCCTGGCCATTGCAAATTATGCTACTTGGGGACTACCACTCTGCCCCCTCATGCCCTTTATACACACAAAGCCATTGTTCCGTTTTGGGAACTTTCCACTGTGACTCCTTTTACCCCTTGACATACAGAAGCAATTTTCCATCACTCTTTTATCACTCTGTCCCCCTCCTCTCTGCCCCTTATACACAGAGACAAGCTGAACCAAAGTTCAACACAGCCTAGAAACAAGCTTATCCAAAGTTTAGGCCTAAAAGCCTGGCCAAAGTTGTAAGCCCACCATATTTTCCCTAAAAAAAAAAAAACCTTTCTTGTTACTCTTAACATCTCTCTCTAGCTGCAACTTCAAGTGTTATTTGGCCTTCCTGATTTCACTCCTGCAAGCCTGAGCAATATTTTTATACTGCTTCCTGGACATTTGTCCAATCTTCCACTTCTTGTAAGCTTCTTTTTTATGTTTAACATCAGTGCCTTCAAAGCTGGGTGGCTGAAGAGTGGTGATTGTTGTCTAGGTGCCCAGCTCAGAAAGCAATGCCCTGCCAGCAGCAGTACAGAAGTAAGGGTGGCAATACCATTCCATGCCTACCTAACTTCTGCACTACTGCCTTCAGAGCTGGGTGGCAGGAGCTTGCCAGCTGCTGACTGAGGGCCCAGCTCTGCAGGAAGCAGTGCAGAAGTAAGGGCGGCAATACCACACCACGCCATCCTTACTTCTGCACTGCTGCTGGCGGTAACTCTACCTTCAGAGCTGGGCTCCTGGACAGCAGCCACCACTCTCCAGCTCTGAAGGCAGTACCGCTGTCCGCAGCAGCACAGAAGTAAGGATGGCAGCACTGCAACCCCTGCCCCAATAACCTTGTGACCTCCTCCCCTTCCCTCCCCTCAGGCTCCCTACCAAGAAATTTCAGATTTAAATAGCTGAAATCATGACATTTATTATTTAAACAATTCTAGGACCATGAAATTGACCCAAATGGACCATGAATTTGGTAAGGCCCTATTAATTTGGTATCATTTTAGTTTTTTATTACATCAAAATGTTGTGTCAAATGCATGTAAGTCAAATGCCTTACAGAAATCTAACTATTACATTGACACTATTTATCAGCCACACTTGTGATCTAATCAAAAAGATGATATGCTAGTTTGACTGGATCGGTTTTCCATAAACTCGTGTTGATTGACAGCAGTTTTATTTCCCTCCATTAATTTTTTATTAACAGAGTCCTATATCACCTTTCCATGGTTTGCCCGGATCAATGTCAGGCCAACAGACGCGTAAAGATTGTCCACATTTGCTCAGATGGGGGAAGTTATTCAGTTATAGTAGTAGCTGTGGCCCTATTCTTATCAATAGCTAAGCATGAGAGTAGTCCCATTGAAGTCAGTGGGTACTCTCATATGGAAAGTTATTCATATGTTTCAGCATTTTCAGAATTAGGGCCTATAACTCTACTGAATTTGAGCAGATAAAGTAAAATTCAGAGTGATCCTACAACCCAATGGTATTAAGTATTGCAATCTACTGCACTCACCTCATCCAGCTCCACATCTTTAATTTAAACCTTTATTTTTCTCTTAACCTCTATGACAGTGGCCAGTAAACTAAAGCTTGATGGAAATTTTCTGACAGAACCATCTCCCAGTCAGAGAATGCAGATTCCAAATTGACACTTGCCGCAGGAATGTGTCAATTTAGAGAAAACTTTGAACAGAAGCCTGCCTGGTTCCCTGCCTTACTGCTGGGGTTCCCAAGTTACCTGAGGAATTAAATGGTATTTTCTGAAATTCCCAGTCCCATCTCCAGCAGCTCCCAATTTCCTCAGCAGCTTTTCTGGTCCTGGCAGCCCACTGACATCTCCCCCCCCGCCCATCTAGTTTAGAGAAATTTAAATAGAGTTTTTTAGAGTGTTCCTCTAGAGTCTATGCAGAAAACGCATAGCTTAATTGTTTCTTTCTTTTTTTTTTTTTTTAAAGAACATTCTGGATTGGACCAATTTTTTTTGAAAATGCAGAATTTTACACCAAAGGGAAGTGCTAGTTCCCACATGGCTCTCCATTAAACTACTTGTACCAATGCCAGCTACGAACAGTATGAGAGCGAAGTGAAGATCCGCACCATCTTAGCATGGTCACTCCTTATCTCAGAACTGAAACCATCTCCACATGATATTCCTCTGCACCTTTTTCCAGCAGAGCCAGTGCCTCACATTCCAGAAGAGAGATTACTTTTATCCCTGTATTTTCATCTTAATTTAGCTGGGTGTGAGAAGGTTTGCTTCATCTCTTGAAGTCAGCAAGAAGGTGGTCCTTCTTTTGCTTGGCTAATTGGCCTTAAGGCTGGAAAGAAACAGATTTGCCCTTCATGTTCGGATTTCTTTTAGTTTTTTGGCTGCAGCAAAAGATCCACCATGCCACTGAAAATGATCATTTCCTTTTGTCCCTCACTGCCAACTGAAGACTTCCTAGGAAGTCTGTATGCTCTGTGTAAAATGAATCTTCCTCAGTGTTTAGGACAGTCTGAGGCAGTAGGTAAAGAAGAAATAAAGTTAAGTGCTCACCCTCCAGGTCTGGTGGAACCTCCAGTGGTTGCACATTTTTGCATGCTGTATTTTCTGAAGCGTCAGTCTCACAGGTGATGACTGTTTTCTTTAAATTGTTGCTCACATCAGTATATTCCATGGAACTGTTTTTCCATCTTTCTGCAGCTTACACTCCATTATAACCTGCATGAACGCTTGTTCCAAAGTATGCATGTGGTTTCTGGAGTACTAGTGTCAGTTGCGTATCCATGGCTCCATAGCACTTTGTGACCAACCTGTCCAATTCTAAATTCCTCCAGCTTATGCCATATTTTACTCCCAGACTTTGTTCTAATCAAGGGAAAACTCTGGATTCCAGCCCATGAATTGGAGCTGCAGGATGATATCTTCCCTTGAGTTTAATGAGTGCTAAAGAAGTCTTGTACTACTGGCATTTTAGTTTTTAGCATTGAAAGGGGTAGTCTATATAAACAGTCTGTGGCAACCTGAGGTATAAATCTGCCCTGCCCTGCACTGCCCATACCCCACTTGGAAACAGGAGTAGATCAAATTGCACTAGGAAAACTTTTAGTGCACTGGAGCAGGGTCGATTGGCAAGCTGGGTGTAAATATAGCACTAGCAGGCTGCACACTAAATGTTCACTACACTACAGTTGTATTTACACTACAGGGTTCACACCAGACACTGTTGGCAGTGTCTGAAGAGGGAGTTTCTTTGAGACAGTGTGGCCCAGCAGACAGAGAACTGGATGATATGTCATGAAACCTATTCTAGCCGTGCCTCTGGCCAGCTGAGTGACCTTGGACAAGTCACTGCTGTTCTCAGCTTTCTTCTGCTCACTCTTTGGGCAAGTCACACAGCTTCTGTTGTGTATGGACTAGCTTGAATCCAACTAGCATGGATAAGAATAGCAATGAAGACTGTGCAGTGCAGGCTTCAGTGTGGATAACACGAGCTGGCACAAACCATTCTCAGGTTTCTGTTTTCATTGCTATTGTTGCTATTATCCATGCTAGCTGGATTCATGCTAGCACGGGTAGGCTAGCCCATGCAAAGCTTCTCCTGTGTAGATGTACCCTTTGTCTCATCGGTTTAGTCTAAGCTCTTCAGGGTGGAGACTGAGTTTTCACAGGGCCTCGTACAGTGGGGTTTTGATCTCTCCAGTGCCAGGTGCTACAATAATGCAAATAATAAATAATTGAAGACTGAGATAGCAGGGGTCTCCCCGCAAGAATTACAACATTAAATGTCAAATAACTAGATACCGAACTAAGACATTCAGACTTCTTTCCCACCTATGTACGTAACTGTGATTCTAATGCCATAATTTAGAATAAGGCCATTTCTGAGAAACTGAAGCAAAAACAGCACAGGGTATTCTGTCCAATCAACCATATGAGAGTCTGAACAGCCTGGTAATGCAAGAGGCAGGTTGTTGTATATTAATGTAGTTTTAGAAAATCAAATCATGTAACACTGAATTATAATAAACCTCTTTCAGAGAAACAGTATGTTTTTCTTTTCAAAACAAGAGGGCCATAAAACAAGTGGGGAAGGTAAATACTGCATCATGAGCTCAGAAATATGGTATAATGATAATCTAGAAAATAACTTCATATACAGCCCTTTAATCAGATGTGATGTCAGGTGTACAGTTGCCACGGTCAGTCTGGTCTGTCCCCCTTTCATGCTGTGTTTGAGGGGATTTACTGTAATCTGAAATGTCTACCCCTTACTCCTGACACAGGACAGCACAGTGTTAATCATATCGTATACAATATATAGATCATTGAGATCACTGCAGAGGTTGAAAAATATCAGAGAAAACAACAGAACAATAAAGAAAGCTCTGCTAGAAACTGAGTGGTTTGCAAAGCAAACATGAACTGCCCTGGAAAATGAAGCCCTCCTCTTTATCCACAGATCATGTATTAGCATAGAAAGCACAGGATGACATTCAAGGCTGAATTGTCCATCTCTAACTGCATACAGTAATAGTGCAGCAAGTTTTATTTTTTGTTAACATCCCTTTAAATTGCATACTACAAAACCAGAGATTGTATCATAACTAAAATATCAGTTTTGGTAATTATCCATCCCACATAACAGCTTCCTGCAATGAGAATCTGTCCATGTCTCACCACTACTGGAGGTTTTTTTGGTCGATTCTCCCCTCCTTTCCATCCTTCTCCCAGAATCCTCCTGTGCCTGTTGATGATGAAATAAAAGGTAACATTGTCTTTAAAAAAAATCTGCTTTTTGTACCTACAGGGAATAAGAACAGAAATTAGCTAATACATGCCCTTTAAGGACATCTAATGATTTATTTACCTATAGCTCAGATCAGAGCTACATTGTAATAGTGTATGAAGGACTTTATAGTAGCTGAAGCTCTTTAGAGAGTCTGATCCTGCAAGGTGCTGAGTACCTTGAACTTCCATTAACTACAATGGGAGCTCAGGGTGCTCAGCACATTGTAGAACCAGAGCAGCAGCAAACAGGATTCTTGCTTTTTTGAATGGGAATCTACAATGCAAAAGTCCCAGAAATGCCTTTCCTATACGGGCAGTTCAGTACAGATCAACTGCGTGTTATCTATGATATACTCATTCTAACCCCCTATACATCAGTTTCTCTATTGCTTCCTATGGCCGGATATCTATAAGATGCTATATGAACAATCTAATAGTCTGAGAGTTCTGCACTATCCTTTCAGCCAGTTTTGCAGAATTATGAAAATTTACCTGTTGCAGCTCAAAAACAAACAAACAAACAGCCAACCAACCAAATAAAATCTGCTCACTCCCCCTTTACTATGGTAAGTGTTAGCCATGAAAAGAGAAAGAGAGAACATTGCTCTGTGCAAAGTGGGCAAGTAGAACTTTGCAAGGTTGAGTCTAGGCTGCAGATCATATACATCAGCCTTAATCACCAAAGATTAAAGATTTGGCTTCATCAGATACCTCTGTCAGGAGTTCTTTCTCCTGTAGCCAAAACAGAAAAGAAAGCCTCACTCAATGAGAAGCTTACATAGCCCAATTTTCCCCAGCTATTCTAGTATCAGACAGATGGTTATGCAACAGGAAATATCCAATCACTCCAGTGTCCTATCAGACAATTTCATTTTTAGCCTGAAGCAAGTAAGAAAATTAAGGATATAAAACGTAGATCGGTTTGTGGAAGAAATCTTCTTTTCCTCTGATCTGCCACGCTTGGCAGATGATCTTGCATTCATTCACATAGCACAAAAATCAATGAGAGTTTTGGATGTATGCAGAATGAGGATTGGGCTCCTCAACCTAAACACAAGTTTCTCCCAGGATTCTAAATGTTATCCCCTCCAATCTGATAACAGTTTTATAGCCACAGATTAGCATGGTTCTATGTTTAATTATCCTCAAAGGAATCTTAAGTACAAGCCTTTCTTGCTCCTACCAGTTCAAGCCAGCATAAGTCAGACAATCGATTAATAAATCAAACAAACAAATTTGCCCCCAAAGAGTACATTAAATATAAAGATGCAATTAAGTATTCACTTTCCCTAAGTAACTCATCAAAAATAGATTTAAGTAAATTATTGCACACTTCAAACATTTTTTTTAATTCATGGAGAATCAAAAGGTCTGATTCACCACTGATTTGCACTTTATTTAATCATTCATACCAGCATGAAGTGCATGCAAAATACTACTAAGACAGAACTCTCTGTTCACTCACATTGATGGATGGTAGATTTCTAAACCTGTCTGGCACAGGTGTAAATGACCAGATCGCTTGGTCTTCAGCACTTTGGGCCTTTTGCCAACTTCAGAGTGTACCCAAAATCCCTCGATATTTATTTGACAAGTGTGACCAGAGGAAGCAGGTGACGATTAGCATGGGCCATAAATCCCTAGGATATCCTAGAAGTGACATGCCAGTTGCTCTGAAATGGTGTGCAGCTTCTTTCCTTTTTTCAGGATCTTGCTGGTCTTCACTTGATATGAACAGGGTAACTTTGCTGCCCTCCAAATAGCTGCGACTAATGTGAGCCTCTCTTTGAGCATTTGTCCTATTATCTAAACTAGTATTTAACTCTAATGTGGTACTGAGCAACATGGGAGCTGTTTGTGGTTTATTTGACTGAGAAGTGTGTATATATGCTTTATAAAGGGCGTGAGGTCAGTGTATGCAATAATGGTTCCACACTAAATAAAGGTATAACCCTTCAGAGTGTTTAGTTATTGTAAATTCATGAGGAAAAAATGTGCCTTGGACCACTATCCTACAATTCTTATCCATTCATTACTTAAAGCTTCTCTTATCTTCAATGGGAGTATTGACCAGGTTGGGATTGCAGGTGTTTGGCCCCTTTGATTTAATGAATCAATCAAGTAAGAGCTAGTGTCGGAGTATAGTCAGGGTTCTGAGCAAGGGGTGGTGTATGAACTGCCCCATAAGGCATAGTTACTCAGATACACTTCAGTTCCAGTCCCTCCTCTCCTGCCTCTTTGAGGGCAATAATTTACTACTATTGGGTACCGGTAGTAAGTTATCAATCCTGTCCCCATCTCTGGCCAGCGATTGCAGAGTTGGAGCCATGCACTTCCATTCCCCACACATATGCTCCAGGGAAGGAGTAAGTAGGGCTACTTGGTACCCAGACTTTGGGACCAGGTGCACAGACTAGCACAAGGGGAATTCTTACTCCTTTGCACAAACACGTAGGTGCATTTCATATAGAATCATAGAATTGGAAGGGACCTAGAGAGGTCATCTAGTCAGTCCCCTGCACTCATGGCAGGACTAAGTATTATCTAGACCATCTCTGATAGGTGTTTGTCCAACCTGCTCTTAAAAATCCCCAGTGATGGAGATTCGACAACATCCCTAGGCAATTTATTCTAGTGCTTAATCACCCTGGTTATTTTATCCAGTGTTTAATTACATAAATTCAAAACACTCGGATGCAAAAAAGTAGAGCAAGTAAAGCTAATTTTATAGAGTGAAAGGAACAGCAGTAGCTGCATCTCTCCACCTGAAGTACCCGGTTATAACTCCCTGCAAGTTCTGTTAACTTGCTCTCAGTTGTCTGCCTCTGAACACATTTAATGTTTTCAAGTGTTTGTTGTGTATCAAAAATTAAACTTAAACATACTCCAGTGAAGAGTATATGTTCCCTAATGCAATGCATGTTCTCCAAAACCGAAAGAACACACAGCTATTGTGGGATTTGGAACCCATGTTCAGTAATGCATTTCTTGAACAAAAATGCCTAATATTCAAATGAGTTTCCCCTTAGCAATAATCATCCAAGTGGAACAAAGTTAGCTTAAATGCTTAGTGGGAACAGACAATAAAATTAAGTAGAAAGCTCTGACTGTATTATGAAGTTTGGAATAGGACAGCTGTCTGCAAAAGAGAAAGTCATATATATTATCCCCTCCTGAGTGGCATGGAGAACTGAAAACTAACACAACCAGTAATCATGTGTGGCTGGTAAGCTTGGGCAGTAAAGCGCAAATTGTATTGTCTATATCCATGAGAGCAGAAGACCCTTTATATGAATACCCATCACACTGCCGAGGCCACACTGGTTTTGAATTTGCTGGGGAAATGTCCAAGCACAGTGACACAGAACTGTTTGATGTGGTGCTGTTCTCTGGCTACCTAGTAGATTTGCTAATAAAAAAAAGAGTACAGCTGGAGTTATAGGAGTATTGATTTTGCCAGACTGTATCAGCCTCCTCTAGTCCAGCAGACAGTGCCAGATGCCTCAAGAGAATATGAGCGATCCCCCACAGTAGGCAGATGTGGGATAGTCTGCAACCCTGAAGACTGGATCCTCATTCCTAAAAGTTAGACCAGCATAAGCTTTGATACATAAAGCTTTATATCCTTTCCAACTCTCTTTTCAGAATTGGCTATAAGTAGTGTACTGCTATAGGACTCTGGATCTTCTTGTTCACCACATAAATATTCAAGACTGCTTCAAATCCTGCCATGTTCATGGCCACAAAGCAGAGCTCACTCCCATTCAGCAAGCTCACCACTTCCATTACCGGTCATTCCACCTCCAGGGTTTGGTAATGCACAGCTGTAGTTGCCATTTCACAGAAGTTACTCTCCTGAGTAAGCCATACTGCCAGGTAGCTAATGAGCATGGGGGAGGGGTAGAAAGCACAACAGGTTCTCTCAGTAAGTATTCCAAGACCACATTAGATATTCCAGATCTTAATGCAACTAGAGGGCATGCCTCTAATGGGAACAAGACTAAGTAAACACTCTTGACACCCACAGGTTTATGCTCATAGTGAAGTAGTCTCTATGCACATACACAGTAGTTTAATGCAAACATAACTATAACTGGAATTGCAATTTTCACATGGCATCCCTTCTCCTCTAGCATACCAGGGCAAGTTCAGAAGATGCAGGGACCCTTGCATCGTCAGGTACTCACCAAAGCTGGTATGATGTTTACTGCTCAGACTGTGGCGCCACCTGGTGTGAAGTGCAAGCTGTTTCATGTTGCTAGTGAGCTTCCAATCAACAGTTTATTTAGGAAAGCAGGAAATCTGCATGTGGACAAGTGACTTACTTCTTTCTGTCAGGTGGAACTTCTGCCTCAGTTTCACCTCTGGTTTAGCACTGGTTTTTGCTAGCAAGCAGATAGTTGGTCGCCCAGACAAACTGGAAAAAGTCCTCCTCTTCCAGGGTACATAAGAGTTCCACAAAGTAAGAAGTACCTTAGGCATTTCTGTAGCCCAGACCAAAGGGAGGGGGTGACCCAGTCTAACCAGCCCCACAAAAATAAATTGCCTGTAAATGAGACTATTCTTCTGAGCTCCTTCTGATCCAGAGGCTACTACTAGACAGCTCCTGCATCATAATCACCTTGAACCCTCTCAATAAATGCTTGGAGGAACTTGTTTCCCTCCTCAATCAAAGAAAACACTCAGTCTCTATGCAATGGGTCATAATTGGCCACAGCTGATGCAATTCCTGTCTCCTCCTGGCCTGAATTAACCCTTCTCTACTCTCCATCTGCATGGGATTTCTACTCCCCTTATCATACTTCCACTCTGGGACACATTAGATTCTTCCCATCTTCCTGTTTAAGAGGAAATCTCCATGCATTATACCCTAATAGAACTGGGTGAAAATATTTTGGACAAATAGTTCATACACCAGAAATGCAGTTTTGGTCAAACAAAAACTATTCATGATTCTGACTCAATAGTTTTGGCTGGTGAAGAGATTTTCAGGGCCAGCAAACTCTGAGCATATGTGTGTTCCCCTCCTTTACAATCTTTAATCTCTGTGGTTAGGGCACTTGCTTAGGGTGTAGAAGAGTAAGGTGTGAATCACCACTCTGGAGAAAGAAATTGAACTCTGATCTGCCCCCCTCCCAAGTAACCACCCAAACCACCAGGTTATTCTGAGCTGGGCTACTCTCCTTTGTTGAAGCTGTTCCACATTAAAAAATACTTAAATATTCTGACGAAGAATGAGCAGGAGAATGATACTACAAATTGGTGATTAAAGCTCTCACCTGGGAGGTAGGAGTTGTGGATTCAAATCCCTCCTCTGGATCAGGCAAATAAAAGATTTTAGTTCACATCTCTAACCTCTCAGGTAAGTGCTTTAAAGGTCAGGCTATAGAGCTGTTCTTTCTTTGGCACAAGTGGAACAGCTTCAGCAGGAGAGAGGGAGAGCAACCCACCCAAAAATAGCCTATAAACTATTGCTTAGGGTGGTCATGTGGAAGAGGAAAGATTAGAGTTAAAATCCATGCTCCAGAATGGGTCTCCCACATCCCAGGGAAATGCCCTAACCACTGGACTAAAGGTTATAATGGGGAAAGTGCACACTCTTTGCTGGCCCAAAATGTACTTTTCCAACTTAGCCAGCAAAAGCCAAACAAATACCTTCCCTGATTTTTTGGATTGTTGGCTGAACAAACAAACAAGAAATTATTCATACAGATCTAGACCCTAATTCCCTCCAGAAGAAAAACCACACAGCAGATCTAGACATATCAGTTATCCTCCCATTTCTCATCCATCATAGGACTCAAGCAACTTCTATGGCTTAGGAATCTGAGGGTCACACACTGAATTTTTAGATGTGAAGCCTCAGTAAATGATTTCACTGAGACTCAAGATTTATGTCAGCCATCCCTGAAGCACACTCATCCAATTCTGCAGCAGAACATGGGGTGGGTCTGCTTCCAGCGTATGAGGTAAATCTCCAGAAGCTATGAACACGTGTTTAATTTTGCAGTTAGTTTCCTGTGGAATGTATATATACTACATAATTTGGTTAACATGAAATTTGCAGACAATTGTGAAAGGAGCAGGGATATTGCTGAACAAAAGTCAACCAGGCAAAAGCCAGAGGGACCTGAAATTGCAAATGAACATTAAACATTCATTGTATGGATTTTTAACAAAGCATCAGCAGCAAACTTCATTTATATTGATGGGAGGAGGGTTTAGTGACAGTATATGGTAATACCATATGGAACTTGTTCTACCAAAGTTCTGTTCTCACTTACTCAGGTATCAATCTAGAGTAATTCCACTAAAGTAATGGGGTTCCTCCACACTGACACCAACGTAAATGATAGCAGAATTCGGCCCACTATGCTTATCCCCAGACCCTTCCGTGGCTCACTGTGAAATCAGAACTCAAAGAGCAAGAAACAGAGACAATACTGATAGAGCAAGAAAATAATTTTTCTGTTCCTTGTTCCACTAGAACTAGGCCTGGGCAGTTTTGCCTTCCTCACTCCTATAAAACATAGTCTATCCTAAACTTAGAGTTTATGATTATCTGTATATGTTTTTAGATCATGCTCATCACCCTGGTACTTGAGCATTAGCTTTGTCCTTTTACAATAAAGAAGGTGTTCTTTAAAATGTATTACTGCTTCTAAAGTTCTCATTTCAATAACTGAACACTATTGCTCTTGAGGTTGTGTATCCACAGCTCAGTAATAGTCCAAGAAAGGCTGAGAGAGCTGACCATGGTGCTGGAATCAAGGATTTGAAAGGTTCGGGACTGGGGTGCTGGAAGGACTGCAAAGCAAAGTGTGTGGAGTGCGGGTGGAGGGGAGGGAAGAATGGTTGCAAGCAACCACAGCAAGCCAAATTTCAGTAGCATTATGACCCTATGCATCAGATCATGTTACCACTAACTCAGATTTGGCTCAGGCACCCCTCCATCATGCCAGCAGGGAAGGAGATTGGCCACTACGCTGCCCAGGTCTGGTCAGGGGTCAAGGGGCATCCGAGGCCCCTGGATCCCCCCATGTTATGCTCCTACCAAGTTCAAGTTCTCAGAAGTGAGGGTGTATGCTCACCTATTTAAAAAGTGAGGGGACATTGGCCATCTATCCCCTCCCCCATCTCCAGTGCCTGTGATCTGGGAACAACCACAGTCAGTCACACCTCCTTCACATAGCACACAACTCCAGCACCTTGGGGTATCTCTATGGGGAAGAAGTTACTCCAGAATAATGGCTGTTTTCAGTGAAGAGTTGTGTTTAAAGTTATGGTGCAATGTGGCCCTTAAATGGATTCTCCATCAAGTTCTATTGCCCTGTATGCATACCTGAAATTTTTTTTCCATTTAATTCTAAACATATAAGTAAAACTGGTAACATTACAAATCAAAGTGCTTTAAGCTTTTGGAAAAAGCTCTTTTAAACTATAGTCCTAACCCTGAATTCTTTTCTGGGAACTTATAGTTGAATATTTTTTGTTAATATCAGTTGAGATATTTAGACTAAATCCAATAAGCCCCCTTAGGGCCGAGTCCTGCAAACTGTTACTCATGTTTACAGCCAGTTACTCCTGCACTGAGTTCTATGGGTTACTGTGGGTTTCCACAAGGGAATCAATACATGGCCTGAATCAACATTGTCTAAGTCAATGGAGTCTTTCCATTGACTTTAATGGACATTGAGCCAATGATTATATATGCACGTTTGCAGAATCAACCCCACTGTCTACAATAAGAATGAGGAGTACTTGTGGCACCTTAGAGACTAACATATTTATTTGGGCATAAGCTTAAACCCACTTCATCGGATGCATGCAGTGGAAAATACAGTTGGAAAATATATAAACACAGAAAACATGAAAAAATGGGGGTTGCCATACCAACTCTAATGAGACTAATCAATTAAAGTGGGCTATTATCAGCAGGAGAAAAAAAACTTTTGTAGTGATAAAGCAGAGACTTCAGGCTTCCTCAGACAAGTAACATTTCCTCTTGATTATTTAAAATACAAAATGAGACTCTGGCACAACCTGAAAACAGACCTTGCAGACACAATGTTGTTTTAAGAGTTATGCAAAACCCCACTGATTTGAATTGCAGAGTAAGTACAAACCGTTTTGCTTTCATTTCACATTCCTTGATTGCTGCTTTTCCCTTTGGATTGCAATGAATCTAAAAATCCAAAGCAAAAAAATAACTTAAGTGCTGAATTTCAAGTGGTGTCAAAACAATAAATTGGCCTAGGTTGACTCAAAACTTGGCCCAGGATTGCTGGCAATATTAGAAAATCTCTCCATGGATCAGAGCTGAGGTTACAGTTTGTAACACCATTAAAATACGCAGATAGCCATGAAATCCCAAAGCATGCCCAGACTTTTTGCACAGCTCTAAATTAACCCTGTGACAGGCTGGACCCCCCCTTCTGGGTGCCAACTGCTGTAGTGGGATTTCACTGAGCCTCCCCTGCTCAATCAGCCTGGGTTCCCTCACCCTGCTTTGCTGAATTAGGCTCTCTGGCCTCTTGCAGTGCATGCGCGCGTGCGCGCACACACACACACACACACGTAGGGCCACACCCCGCTGCAGCTACAGACTGAAGTCAGCTCTGTGTGAAAGGTCTCCCCCAGCACTCACATGCACACCCCTTTTTGGGGGATAAACCCCAAATAATACTGTCTTGTGCTGTGTGGAAAAATCTGTACAGCCCAAGCTCATAAAAATCAAACCTCTTCCTCAATGTGAAGAGAAATGGGTACAACCCTTCTTGCCCCCTCCAGTTAGAAGTTGCTTGAACTGGGTCTATTATAAATAAGAAATATATTTATTAACTACCAAAGGTGCATTTTACATGAATATAAGAAATAACAGACAGAACAAAGCAGATTTCTAAACTAGTTTCACTAAAGAAATTGGTTACAAATAGTATTTCTCACCCTAGATATTGTTGCAGGCAGATTACAGAAAGTCTTGAAAGGCAGCTGCAATGGTCTCCCTCTTGAGACCTCAGGTATTATTACTCACAAGCTAGATGCCTTTCCAGCTTGGGTTCAACCCTTCTTCCCTCAGTTCAGTTTTTGCTTCCAGATGTTTTTTCAGTGTCTCTCTGGGTGGGGAGGCAGAGGAGAACCACAATGTCATCACTCCCCTGCCATTTAGATCTTGTGTAAGGCGGGAACCCTTTGTCTTCTAGTGGAAAGCCACTGGCATTCCGAAAAAGGAAGGGGGGTATCCAGTACCAGGTGACTCGGACCCTGGTCTCTGCATGGCTGTGGCAGCCATTGCTCGTAGACTGTCTCCAGCATCCACAGGAAGACTAAGCTCTTTCACAGTCCATTGTCTCTGCTAATGGCCCATTAGCCCTGTCTGACTTTTCCATTGTTGTACCAATAGCGCTGGTTGGGTGTGACACCCAGAATAACACATTTGAAATATAGATACATAGTTAATATTCCTAACTTCAGATACAGAAATGATACAGAGATACAAATTGGATAACCACATTCAGTAAAGCATAACCTTTCCAATCTCACATGAGCCATCTTGCATAAAGTATATCTGTTATGTCATTCATATCATAAGCATATTTTCATAAAAAATATGGAGCGAAACATCACAAACCCAACAAGATGTACTACCTTTTTCAGATATCCCATAATATGCATCATCGTTTTCAAAAGATTTTGCCACAGCAACTTGCACATAAGATTCTGAGGATATGCAGATTCTCAACTTGTGCAAACTGGCATAGCTCTATTTACTTTTAAAAAACAAACAGACAAAAAACACCATGGTAATTTATTCCAGCTGAGTATAAGACCTATTGTACTTATCAAGCGCTGTGAGGAATATAACTACAGGATTATGGTTCTAAATTTTATTTCCATAGTCTGTTGCCCTGCCATCTGCACTTTACTTAAGAGATATTGGGCCTCATTATCCTCTCATTTACACTGGTCTAACTGCAATGACTTCAATGGAGTTAATCCCGATTTAGACCTAAGTAAGACCAAAATCAGGCTCATCAGCTTTATCTTTTAGCATCTAAATGCATCAGTCGAAAGTCTTGCCAGCACCCTGTAGAATAAAGCCTTAGGACCTTATCTAGCTTTATGTACTTGCACATTCATTTTTCTCTTTACAGTTCTAAATGAGTGCCTTCATTGCCTACCCTGTATTTTGATCTAACTGCATGTATCCAGGTAGGTATATCACATCAGGTATGATATCCCCTATTACATATATACAGCCTTGAGAAAACATTGACATTGTATCTTTTTATGATGTAGAAAGACAGGACACAGTGAGAATCAAGGCTCTGTTATCAGAGTCATTTGCACTTTTGATTATGAAACCCAAAACCTCAGAAAAGCCAGATGGTTGTAGATTTTTGTCCTGAATCAAAATTAGCTGGGTTTCAGTCACTGAAGCTGACAATGGCACAAGCACAGAGGAGATGAGTGAGGGCAATGCTAATGTTGACAAATTAGAGTCTATGGAGGGAGCTATAAAACATTATTTCCCTAGAATAACAACCTATACCTTGGCCCTGCGGTAGCTGGACTTCTCCTGCCATGTTCTGTTTCAAAGGAAGTATCACTAATTAGACCTAGTCAAGTTACTGGAAATGGCAGGGAATTACATAGGTACTGGGAATAAAGAACACGTAGGATGAGAAAGGAGAATAGGGACAATACAGATCCTGTTCCCTTTCATGTTTTCTCGAGGTATTTTCTGACAGTATCCATTAAGAAGCTGCTCAGCTGTTGAAGTCCAAAAGACATCAGTGTGTGGACTCAGATGAGAACTCAAGTCATCCAACAATATAGACTGTTGGTTAAGATGGCAGAGGATTATCTAGAGTCTCACTCACAAACCAGAAGAGCTCTGTGTAACCTCGAATGCTTGTCTCTCTCACCAACAGAAGTGAGTCCAATAAAAGGTATCACCTTGTCTCACAAACACGTTGGCATTCTGATCTAGCTGCACATGTGGAGAGCAAACACAGGCCTGGAGGCAGACAACACATCAGAGAAATCAGAGCTCTGGGGACCATAGTGTTGACAGGGAAAAGCAGCCGCACTGCCGTCTCTTGTTATACAAGTTATGGGAGCAGGATAATCCACTTCTGGTCTCTGTCTATAACCCATGTGTTTTGTGGCCGTCTGTCAGGGGAAGACTGTTAAGAAAGCAGAACAAAGCAGCAGCAAGTCTTCTGTCCCTAGGAAAGGTCAGAAAGGGTCTGGGATCAAGCATACGACCCAGCCAGCCAATGGCAAAATCCTATAATGTGATGGCTACCCCAGGGTTCTCTATAAATGCCAAAGCTTCTCAACAGGAGCATTCTGATAGCTGTTCCAAATGCTGCAGGCAGCAAGTGCAAGATGTCTTAAGAACATAAGAATGGCCATATTGGGTCAGACCAAAGGTCCATCTAGCCCAGTATCCCATCTTCTGACAGTGGCCAATGCCAAGAACCCCAGAGGGAATGAACAGAACAGGTAATCATCAAGTGATCCATCCTGTCGCCCATTCCCAGCTTCTGGCAAACAGAAGATGGGGACACCATCCCTGCCCATCTTGGCTAAGAGCCATTGATGGACCTATCCTCCATGAATGTATCTAGTTCTTTTTGGAACCCTGTTATAGTCTTGGCCTTCACAACATCCTCTGGCAAAGAGTTCCACAGGTCCTGGGAAAACTGAAGGCTATTCAGCCCAACTGTGGGAGACAAATTCTTCTGTGGACCTGAGGTGACATGCATATATGAACGTAAGCACCCACAAGAGATTCTTTGGGCAGGCAAGCTGGCTAGGCAGAAGAAAAATGCATTGTACTTGCCATCAGCAGCATGCCACACTGCGGATGTATAGCTTTGAGAAATCACCTTCTGTTCACCTGAATCTCTTGCACAATTTGGAAGTGATGCTTCCAGCTCCCCTCTATACCCTGAGTTTAGGACATCTGACAATGTCATGGCACTGGGTTTATCCCTGTCTCCTGGTTTGTACAATGTGACTATGCTTTTGATGGTGTTCTTGAAGAAGGCCAGGGAATTGGAGAAGATGTTTACAACAGCTTGTAAAAACCAGTAGCCATTTAAGCTACACATGTTTATCACATTCCGTCTTGTGGGAGCTGAGGTGCAGGATGGTTTTCTCTACCTGAAACAGGGTACAATTTCATGCTCCATATACTGAGACAAAGACTTAGGCTTGGTCTACACTGAGGGGGGAGGGAAGGGGATCGATCTAAGTTACACAACTTCAGCTATGTGAATAACGTAACTGAAGTCAATATACTTAGATCTACTTATCGTAGTGTCTTCACTACGGTGAGTTGACTGCTGCCACTCCCCCGTCGACTCTGCCTGCACCTCTCATCGAGCTGGAGTACAAGAGTCAACAAGTGAGTGGTCGGGGATTGATTATTGCATCTAGACTAGACACGATAAATCGATTGCTGCCTGTCGATCTGGCCAGTAGTGAAGACATACCCTTACAGAAGCAGGACATTCAAGAATTCTACCTTTTCTCCAAACTGGACACCAACCTGCATGTGTTTCCTGCAGAGTAGGCCCTAGTGAAGCCTCTCAGGTTATGGCCTGAGCCCCATTGGAAAAAGCCAATCAGTGGTAACTGTGATGCCATTAGCCAAGTGATCCCTTTCATCTGCCCACTAAAGAAGATTCCTCTTTGGCTTCAGATACAAACAGCACAAACACAGGTGGCTCGAGGAAGAAGAGTGTCTTCCACATCCTCATTTCCAAACTAGCACAACACTGAGGTCTGGGCAAGCTGTTCTGTTCAGGGGACTGAAGGAGCATTCACAATATCCCTCCTGGTGGGCAGTTCTGAAAGGGAATGACACTCCTGAGACACAATCCCTTTTAGTGCTTTCCACTGGCCAGTGTGGAACCAAACCACACCACAAAGTATAACTCCACATAAATAACACTCTGCCAAGCAGCTGGGTGCTCCTATTCATCGTTACCACCTGTCATATGTCTTATGATAGAGTTTAGGGACCTCAGTCAAGGACCAGGACCTCAGTTACTTTTCTGTACAACACAACGCAAAAAAAGGAAGCCCCTGCCTCAGACAGTGCACAAACTGACAGGGTAGGGGTAGGAGGTACCAAAATGAACAGAGAAACAGCTCAGCATTGTCCTACTAGACGGGCATGATTTGTAGGCATCATGGCAGAGGCTGGTTTTAAGGAGAGATTTAAAAAAGAATAAGGTAGCAGCTGTACAAATACTGACAGGAAGCTTCTCCTGTGCATGAAGGCTGGCATGGCAGAAAGCCTGGAGGTTGTTGAGGGGAAAGTGGACAGGGAGTTAATCAGTCATTGGCCAGGCAGGATTGACAGCTTAATAACTTAATAGCCCTGATAGATGTGGGAAGATACATGCTGAAGAGCCTTCAGTGTAAAGACAGGAGTGTGTGTGTGTGTGTGTGTGTGTGTGTGTGTGTGTGTGTGTGTGTGTGTGTGTGTGTGTGTGTGTGTGTGTGTGTGTGTGTGTGTGATGTGGTGGAGCAAGGGGAATGAGTGGAGGGCTATACAGAAGGGAGGTGCTGGGAAGGTGAGCACAACAGTGATTTTAATGGACATGCGGTGGGGTGTTTCTGGTGTCAAGGCCATAGAGGAGCAGAGCCACTTAGCCCCTTAAACCTTCTCCTTCTATTAGATTTTTTTTTATTTTATGTTGCAGATGTATCAGCTGGTTTCTAAACACAACACTCATCTGTGGATGGATGCGTCGGAGCAGCCCCATTCCTTTTTGTTATTTCACATTATTGATGCTATGTTACGTTTTGTCACCATAACTTGCTATTCTCAAACAACTGGTATCCTGTTTAGCATAGGGCTGAGCTATCAACTCTGCTGCTACTGCGGTCACAGTCAGGCATAGTAAATATGAAAAAGTAACACACTGATTCCTAAAAGAACAGATGCTCAGACTCTAGCTTGGCTTGTGTTGCTCTCTGTGTGGGCTGAACCAGGCAAATGCTACTATCATCCTGTTCATACCAGAAAAAACATTAAGGGCCAGATTCTCATTTACGCTAAGGCCCCTTTGAACCACTCTAGCAGTGTAAAGGGGCCTTGATGTAGGAATAAATTACATCCTCACCAACTTTAAGGCCCCTTGGCACTGCCAGAGTGGTGTCAACAGGCCTTAGTGTTAATGAAAATATGTTACCACGGGCCACAGAATGAGAGTAATCAGATCTTTTATGAACGGATCTTTCATAATTCAGTTTCATGTCGATAACACCTGGCATTTGAAAATTACAAAGTGCTTTGCAAACATAAGTGAATTTAGTGTCACAGCATTGATCATCATCATCTCTATTTTACAGATGGGGAATTCAAAGCACAGAGAGTTAAATAACTTGCCAAGCATCACACAAGAAGTTTTTCGCAGACCCAGCAATGGAACCCAGCTTCCTGAACACCCAAGCCTCCATGTAATCCAGCAGACCATTTTTTGGTATCCTCTTCCTCTACTTGCAATTGATATTTCCCTCCCCTCTTAACTACAGAACAAACCCTCTAGGAACCATTAGAACTAAGAAATACCTAGCCAACACTGAGCAAAAGTTAGCAAGTAACAAAGCTTAACATCCAGCAAAGTGCTCTTAACCAGATTTTACCAGTTCTGTGCTGAGTTTCAGCTTCTCCAGGTTCATTTCAAACCCAAAACTTCAAGTGAAACTCAGGGGTATAAAAAAAGGCAATTGAAATCCATACAAATCAAAGCCAGCAAGGTTCACACATCTGTGTGTGTTAGTTGCTGGTGTTGTGCCATTGAGCTTTAGGCAGACATGCACCTCTTCCCCTCCATCAGTTTGAAAGCAGATATCAGAGATCATTGCTTAAAATGATTTATGAAGGACGTCTCAGAAGCAGCCTTCTAAAATTTTTTGGCCTGTAGCTGCAGAGAAAGTGTCAGATAGCATACGGGGCAGCATAGAGGCCTGCTGGAAGCGACTGTTCCATCAAGAAAAATGACTGATTGCCACATAATAGGAACATGGGGATATTTTTAAAACAAAGTCCACAGGGTATCTAGTCCAGTTCCCATTAAAAAGGAATACAACAGAGAGGAGCTCTCCTCTGTCTGTGTTGGGACTACTGATCTCTCTCACCATTGTGCTGGGTTGCCTCCTAGAACAGCAAAGGAAGCTCCCTAGTAGACTTCAGAGAGTCTTGTGCTCTTCTTCCTTTCTTTCATAACCAGAGAGGGAGTGTCAGCCCACTTCCCAATATTTCACTTCTTCTACATTTTTCCCCTGTATTACCATTTTCACATACTACTTGAAGGTTCCTCCTTGGTTTTCTTTTTCTCTTTTTGCTCACTCTTCTTAGTGAACCTGTATTTCCAGCAATAGATTGCTTGTGTGCCACGTTATTTATCAGGCAAGAGACTGCAGACCCACAACAGGTTTCCTAGGAAGTTTGCATTACTTTACAGCTTTGTGTATACACCTGAATACATTTTAAGGATACCACAAGTCCTTTCAATCAATGCATATTTGCTTAGAGACATAGTTGCTGCTCTTCCATCCTGGATTCTGAGCATTAGACATTAGGATCACAATTAACAATATAAAGGATCAGCAATATCCACAGTATCATCCATTGTAAGTAGAACTAGTGTAATTTTGGGGATGAAACTTTTTTGGTGAAAAATGCAGATTCAGCAACATTTTGTGAGTTTGTGCCAGTTTTGCCAAATTGTTCATGTCAGAATAAAAAACACAAAATAAAATTCCAAAACAGTTGAAATATTTCATTTTGACTCTCAAAATGAAGCAGCTTTTTGTTTTGAAATTTCCCTTGAATTTTAAAAAAAGTTAAAATATTAAAAGACACTTGAAGTAGAACAAAAGATTTTGTTTGGGATTGGACAGAACATTTCATTCTACATTCAACTTTTTAATTCACCAAAAATTTCAAAGACCAGTTATTTTTGGTTCAACATGAAGTGACTATTCCAATATTTTTGAAGTTGACAGTGAATGAAAAAAAAATCTGTTATTTGTACAGCTGTCATTGCAAGTACTCTCTCTAGTTGTTAATCAGCCTTAGTAAATATATTTGTGCTTACTTATGTGAAGAATTGAAACTCACTTAGGATCTGATCCAATGACCACTGAAGCCAATGGAAAAACTCTAACTGCCTTGAGCGAGCATTGGATGGACCCTTACTATAGTGACAACACAATTTAATTGCAGACTTATTGGAGTACAGCCTGGTACTCTCACATTTAAGCAACTGAGCTAACTGAGCTATTACTTTACAATGGCTAGATGAATCCTGTGGAGTCTGGAGTTTCACACACTATTTCCAGATGACAAAACTAGTCTGAATGTGTATATTTCCCCCAAATGATTCAAGCATCTGTCTGGTTCAAAAGGTTGTTGTTGTTTTTTTAATATAGGTGAAGGGATGTTTGTGCTGTGTGTTATGGAAAGAAATCTACTGACCCCAAAAGTGAGACTGATACAACAATGCGGCCTGTATCTGTGATGTGTATGTCAGGGTATATATAATTTGCTGAATTTCTTTACACTTCATTTTTCAGTCTTTTCTCAGTGGAACACAATCCCAGTGACTTTAGAGTTCAAGTCAAATGTTCAAACTCACAGTGCTTGAGCAGATTCAAAGCAAGCAAGAAAAATACAGCCAGTCATGCATCCCTTTGAAGGAGATTTTCAAAATGAATAGGGGGATTCATTAATTAAATTTTAATGAGATTTGGGGGCTAGCGCCACAAATGAATATAAATACCTAAGTCCAAAATTTAGATCTTCAAAACCCCTGCTGAACTGCTGCCTAGCCCTGTAGGTGCCCACTTTTCCTAGGTGCCTACATTTAATAAAGTGATGTCAAAAAATCTGCAAGTGGGCATGTGCAAAACCACCTCCATCCAGACGCTCATGTCTAGGCCCCATCAGCGTTCCCAAACTAGGCATTCCCTGCCCAGCTTGCCTGTGGGGCCTGATCCGGTGGATGTGCTCTGAGGCCACCTAAGAGAGGGATGCATCAAGGACTATGGAGTTGCATCTACCTCTAACCTGTATTGAAAGCAGGACCTGCGGAGGCCTTTAGGGCAGGTTTGTGCTACCAGAGGCTGGTGAATTCAGGGAGCTGATCTACAGCAGGTACATACAAGACTGTCATGCTGAGGGCAGGTGGCAGTGAGGTGCCTCATGATCCTGGGTACCCTTGGGAAGTGTCACCAGGGACAAGGATTAGGCCACACCCTTCTCCTCAATATTTTCTGCTGGCTGTCTCAGGTGGCTCCCCTCTCAGCATCCTGGCTTTTGAGGATCCCATTAGGTATCTCTCTCCCTCCATGCATTGTATAGAGAGCCTGGGCACCTCCACTAGGTAGCAGAGTGCTTAAACTTTAGGTGTGGCAATGCTCAATCTAAATTCCATTTGTCAATCTAGCCTGCATGGCTAAAACCCTAGGCAACTATGACAATCTCAACCATTGCGTCCAGTGGATTACTCCATAATTACCTTGAAATATATACTTTGGTAATGGTATTGTATAGTAGCAATGTGGTAATTAGGGACTTCATATATATACACAGACACACAGACATACAGGAGATAGGTCCTATTTTGATATTGTTTATCTAGTTGCATATACAGCTGGCCTCCATTAACACCCATTTTTATTGCCTGTTGCCTTGTCCTCTTTCTCCCCAACATTCCTACTGATTGTTATACCAACTGTTACGTCTCATATTGAATGAGACTGTAAGTTCTCCAGCACTAAGACTGTCCTTCTATTCAGTGTTTGTACATTACCAAGCACCACAGCCCCCAACCCAGATCCGACATGGTGGCTAGTGACCCAACTGTAGCCCAAATAATAATTAACACATCACTGTAACTATTTCCCCAAATGTAGCCATGGTTGGATTTTATCAAACCAGAGACTGTACTTGCACTAGAATGTGCAGCACATGCTTTTCTGACAATTAGATTAAGTTGTGACTAATTATATTTATCTTCATGCCACATTTTTGTCCCATCACATACTGTAGAGCACATCTGTACACAGTATTCTGAGAAATGTGGGAAATATGACCTATATTTTCAAATTTTTGGGGGGTATTTGAGGGGGGTTCAATATAAGACCCCTTAAGGGGACCCAATTTTCAGAGCGTATAGTCTACTTTTCCTCTGAAAAATCAGGCCCCTTTAAGAGCCTCAAATTGGGTACCCAAAAAATTACAGCAGCCTGAATCACTAGTATCTTTCCCCATATCTAGACAAAGCCATTCTATTGATTTATTTCCTCTTTTTGTTAAAAATTTCCATTTAAGAGAGCTAAGTCATTGTAAGAGTGCAGGACTTAGTACCAAGTGGGATTAGAGCACATCAGTCAGTTAGCCAAGGCCTAATATTTCTCTTTGCAGCTGACAAAGGAGCTACTCCACTACATTATTCATTGGATTCCAAACCTTTTTCAATGCTGTCATTCCTGTGTGCTGTCTCTTCATGCCAGCAATGCAAGTCAACTAGTTTTCAGGCAATCCTCAAACAAGAGAGAACATATAGCCTACAGAAGAACCACCTGATATTGCTTTTAAACCCTTGGCCCTCTATACCTCACTTGTGCTCCCAGGAATGCTTAGCACTACAGTATTAAAAAGGATAGAGGGAGACTAGCTGGACGTTGTCTTACTTGGAGGAAGCTGTTTATTCTCCAAATGCAATATTTAAGGTCAAGGTGGATTTAGAACATTGCTTAAAAGCTCATGTCGTCTGCTCAAGGTGTCTCTAGATACTTGCCTCCATAAGATGGATTTGGTAGATAAAGTAGCAGTTGCCCATAGCCAGAGACTGTATATTGAAGATATTTTAAGCCTCCAAATGACTGATTTAAGTTTTAAGTATCTTTACTTTGTCAGGGAGATGTGGGGGAGAGAGCGAGGGTATGCCAAGGGGGTGGGGGGAGGCAAATTTGTTGTGAGAATATGCAATAAGGATCATACAGCCTAAGGCCTGACCCTACAAGCTGCTGAATGCAGGTATATCCATATACCAGCACCACTGGTGCCTCTGCATGGCATAGTCGCACTTTCTCCATTAGGGGTCTCTTGCCAGTGGCAGCCTGCCTCTTCCTGTGACTTGGCCCTTGAGCCAGGTCACTCCAAAGTCTCTCTCCTTCCAGGGTAATCCATAAACAGCAAGCCAGGGCAATTAACAGAGACAAACTGAGTTAGTGAGAGATAGAGGGAAGATCCTCTCAGGGTGTGTCAGAGTCCGACCCTGCTTTCCTTCAGGGAAGGGCTTTTGAGTAGTGTTGTGTGGGAAGCTCCTGCCTTCAGTCAGCCGTTTCCTCAGGGGCTGAAGGTGTATTCCCTTCCCTGGTCTCCCTTCCAGTGAGCAGCTCTGCTTCCCTTTTAACTCCTCCTCCAGCCTGTCCATGTCTTGCAGGTGTGGTGGGTTAGAGCTGGCTGAGCCCAGAGCAGCTCCTTAACCCCTTGTTACCCAGTGCAGTGCTTGTACACCCCATCACAGAGCCCCATTGACATAAACAGGGTTCCACACAGACACAAGAATCTTTCTCCATTGAGCAGGTGAAGGCCTAAGGCACTGATTCAGCAAGGTACTTAAGCATATGCCTAATTTTAAGCAAGGGAGTAGCCCCACGGACCTCAATGAGATTGCCCACATCATCAAAGCTAGGCACATGCTTAAATTCTTTGCTGGACTGGGGCTGAAAAGAGGGAAGTAAAATAGTGGATTATTTTCACAGTGGATATTGTGATATTTCATCATATTTTCAAAACATTGTTCTAGAAGCTATTTTTTAAAAGAATGTTGAACATGTTTTGAGACCACATACAAGATTAAAAATTTTAGGTGTTGTATTTTTGTTTTGATTTGATTTCCATTAACCTATAAAGTGAACACTTAGAAAAAGTATTGGAAAGAAAGACCCAAAGAACTTTATGCAAAGGAGGTCAGTATCATTACCCCCATTTTATGGATGGGGAAACTGAGGCACAGGGCAGGGAAGTGACTTGCCCAAGGTCACCCAGCAGGCCAAAAGAAGAATAAAAAATTGAACTCACAACTCCTGAACCCCAGTCCATGCCCTATCCACCCACCACATTGCCTACATATCTAGCTCAATTTCTCCTTGACAGGAAAAAGCACATATGGGACAATAGACATTTCTCAGTAGTGTTTAAAAGGCAGCACAGCCATCAGAATCAAAACAGGTAAAGTCCTCTGACTGAATCAACATCATCTTCACTGAATGGCCATAGGTAAAGCCATGATCCTGCAAGCTCTCTGTGCACAACTCCTACTGGACCCAATGGGATTTCCACTCATGCATGACCAGACCCTAATTAGCAACAACATGCCACTGGGCCTGATCTAAAGCCGAGTAAAGTCAAAGGGAACCTTTCCATTTACCTCAATGGGTTCTGGATTAAACCCATTGTCGATCTTTCACCCCATATCTAATAAGTCCTGAGATAGGCCTTGTATTATGTAGCTAAAACAGACAATTATTTGATGTTGTGTAGGCTAAACAGTGAGTAAATATTGATTAGTCTGGCATATTTACGCTGAGTTTCTATAACATGTACTGGTAAACTATTTATTTTCTAGTCTCTACTTGCAAAATTTCTTTAATCAAATTGTTCCTTGTTTCAAAGTTTGAATAAGCCTTTTTAACTCACTCATCAGGGCTGTCTAACACTTATGTCATAGATAACAGGAATCCTTTTAGACACATGAACCATTCTCACACAACAGAGGAGTGACATGGACTGTGGATGGGTGAAGATGAGCATCAGTAGCTCACTGTCATTAGAAAATGCAAGATTGCTCAATAACAGAATGAGCGCAGCTTCCTCTGTGAGACCCATCTTTAGAACTCAAGTGAACTCATGAAATATAGGAGACATCTTTAAACCATCTAGGTCACACGTGCTGCCTCCTGCTGCTCTCCCTTCCCACCTCATTCTTTCATCCCTGCTTGTCTGTAATGTCTTGTTTACCTCTTGTCATCTCCTAGTATAATATTGTAATTAACTGACATTATTCTAACCTATGATATGGCTGATCCATGTGTGTGCGGGTGGATAGATCTTCTGTGACTGCATCCAGTCTCATGGCTAGTTTTCATAGATAATTTAGCTATTTCCTTTGAAGTCTAATTTAAAAAAATATGGTTAAAATGAAAGATGAGGCAATATCCTTGCTTTCATCTAAACAAATGGGGCATTATACTGTCCTGCTCTTCCCACAGAACTCCCATTATTGTCAGGAGGACGCAGCAGCTCACAGGAGAGTTTAACCCTGTGAGCACGGTGGCTTGAGCCAGCAAGCGCTTAAACACATGGGTAACTTTAAGCAAGTGAACATTCCATTGACTTCAATAGGACAAGTCCTCTGCTTAAATTGAAGCACGTACTTGAATGTTTTATTGGTCTGGGTCAGAATGGTCAGCAGCTTGCAGAATCAAACCCCAAATGTACTTTGATATGCAAACAATAATATGCAGACTGCACTGTAAGTGCTCAGAAATCAGACATCACATAACCAAGTCATAGAGTAAACTTCTAACACATTATGTGAGCAGAAGGAAGTCTAAATTGCCTTGAGATGTGACTTCAGTCCATTATTGAAGTATTTTCTCATTAGTGAGCAGTGGTTCCCATGACAATCTCTCTCTCTAAGAATCATACGTGGCATGGGTTCAGAATTAAAAATAAAGTCGCAAAGGAATCTAGTCAAGACCCTAGCAGGGTACAGCTGATGGTTTTCATTCTGAGTGTTTGCAGAGATTCCTGAACAATCCTTGAACTTTTTGTGTTTCATCTGAAAACTAACTTCACTGAGACACATCTGAACATCACTGTAAGTTTACATCACTGTCCAATAGATAGGGTCCTACCAAATTCACAGACATGAAAAACATTTCAGGGACTGTGAAATCTGGTCTTCCTCCATGAAATCTGGTCTTTTGTTTGCTTTTGCCCTGTACTATACAGATTTAATGCTGGAGACCAGCATTTCTTAAATTGGGGGACCTGACCCGAAAGGGAGGTGCAGTGGGGACCCAAGGTTATTTTAGGGGGGGTCAGAGTATTGCCACCCTTATGTCTGCACTGCCTTCAGAGCTAGGTGTCCGAAGAGCAGCAGCCGTTGGCCACGTGCCCAGCTCTGAAGGCAGCGCTCCACCAGCAGCAGCACAGAAGTAAGAATGGCAATACCATACCATTCCACTCTTATTTCTGTGCTGCCTTCAGAGCTGGGCAGCCGGAGAGCGGCAGCTGCTGACTGAGGGCCCAGCTCTGCAGACAGCAGTACAGAAGTAAGGGTGGTAATATCATATCATGACATCCTTACTTCTGCGCTGCTACTGGTGATGGCTCTACCTTCAGAGCTGGGATCCCGGTGAGCAGCTGCCACTCTCCTGCTGCCCAGCTCTGAAGGTATCACTACTGCTAGCAGAAGTGCAGAAGTAAGGGTAGCAGTACCACAACCCTCCCCACCAATAATCTCACAATCGCCCCACATCTCCTTTGGGGGGGGGGGTCAGGACCCCTACAACTACAACACTGTGAAATTTCAGCTTTGAATAGCGGAAATCATGAAATTTAACTATTTTTTAAATCCTATGACTTTGAAATTGACCAAAATGGACCTTGAATTTGGTAGAGCCCTACCAATAGAGTAGGTACAATTATAACCTTTATCCACACTGCACACAAGAATCCTGTTTTAGGTAGCTGATCCAACAGGCTCCTATAATTCATATCACCACTACAGCAAAGTGGGATCTGCCATATTGGATTGGACTAATAGTTCATCAGCCTGATACCTTGCCTGTGACCATAGCCCATGTCTGAAAAAAATATGCTTACTTGGGCAATATACATGGGGGAAAATTGCATTTAGGCCAAAAAAGTAAAACAAAGAAATGCACTGTAGAATGCAACAGGTGGGCAAGGATATTCAGGAGAAACAGCTCCCCAACTTCCAAAACAAAAAAATGCTAAAATCTAAAATCCACTACGGTTTATTTACATGCAAAACCTCTGTCTGCTGAAAAAAAGTCCTTTTTTGCTTTGCCTTTAGCCCTGAAGAGACGATATAATGACAGGAGACTGAGCTGGGTTCTGTACTAGTTATGCATTGTGAACAGAACCTTTAGCTAAGTTCCAGCTCCAGAATCTGTATTGATGGTAATGCATAAGCCAGAAAGAATCTAGCTTGACTTTCAAAACCTATGTTGACTTCGCAGGGTTGGCAATTAGAAACAAGCAACTTTATTTGTGAACAGGGTGTGGAAGTCACAGAGAAACAGTTCACATAGAACCCCACAATATCCTGTTTACAGTATAGAACTATTCTTCATTTATGTTGATTGACACAAATAAAATACCCTTGTAGAGCTCAGGGATGTTATGATCAATTTTAGTTCACACCAAATGCGCCAGAATCTCAACTGATGTCAATCAGCCTAACACCATTGACTTGATCCTCAACGGTAGTTAGGCACCTAATTCCTATTGAAATCAGTGGGAGTTAGGAAACTAAATCCTTTTGAGGATCTGAGCCCAGGAGCTTTTCTGGACAGCTGGGTATCTGGTCCCAATATTTCAGGATTGCCAAGCCTGATCAGTTGTGCAAAAGATTTCTATTTCTGACTTGAATGGAACATACCTCACAACTTTTCAGGTTTCCTTAAACAAAACAGAAGACCTAGTAGCTAAGAAATAAGAAAACATCAAGGGGAATTAGAAAAATTAGAGAATGATAACTCTTTCTGGCCTTCTGGAGTAAATAGTAAGCATCTCCCTGCAATGATTAACCTATCAGATAGAATTAAAATCCATGCTTACTTGCTCTAATAATCATTCTTTATCAGAATAATTTCTAAAGCTGAAAATTGTCCAGAGGAAACAGAATTGAGAGAACAGATATTAAAAAGAAAAACAATTCATGTTGACTTGAAAAGAGGACTGTGTTTTATAGTATTAGATTTGTTTTTGGTAGGAGTTTTGAACTTACACTATATGGACCATCAGCAACACAGCACTCATTTTATGTCAGTGTTTATTCCACTGGGCAAAAGCACTATTTTTTCCTTTTAGCTGTGTGTCACAGTGCATCAGTATAGTGCGGGGAGAGATGTGGAGGCAGACTGCCATGTAACCTAAATGTTACCTGGTAACAAACCTATACAAAATCTTCAGATGCTCATAAGTTTCTCAACCAATTTCTCATGTTTAGTCTCAACACAGAATGAATTTGGTTTGGACAGTAACCAAGAATATATTTGTCATTTCTTGAGCTAGTGGAATGAAGGGGGGAAAAAGACATATTTCCTTTATTTAAATGTATTTGGAAATTTTTCCTATGGTTGGTTCACTTGAAAAAAGCTTTGGTTTTTAAACTTTGGATGTGAACCATTCAGAATGGGGCTGGAGTTTTTGCCTCATCTGAAGAAATCTGGGTGCATCCGACGAAGTGGGTATTCACCCACGAAAGCTCATGCTCCAAAACGTCTGTTAGTCTATAAGGTGCCACAGGATTCTTTGCTGCTTTTACAGATCCAGACTAACACGGTTACCCCTCTGATACTTGGGTTTGAAATAAATTTTGAAAAAAAGGTGTAGGAGCTTTTCAAGGGCCCAGCATCCACAATCAGAGGCAGATTTCAGGAGAGCCACTCACATGTACAGCCTGAAATATAGGCCAGATTTTCAAGAGAGCTTAGCTTACAGCATTTGTTTACTAGTACAAAAAACACCCTAAATCATGTTTCTGGGCATTCCTGTGTTTGTTTCTTTGAATCTGTACTGAAGGTGACATGACGACTGCATGACTGTACGAGGGATCATCATACAAACTGATATTTTCAAAGGTGACTGATGAAGCTAGGTACCTAACTCTCACTGACTTTCAAGGTAATATGAGTGCTAACTCTCTTAGGCGCCTTTGAAAATTCCAGCCACAGTGGATAACCTTAAGTGTTATTGTTTTGTTTTTCCCAAAAAACATTTCCTGGCCCAGTTTATCTCCGTTCTTCTCCTTATACAGACTGATCATTTGTAAAGGTTGCCCAACTGGCAGAGATGTTTTACAGAGCAGGAACTCAAGAGAACTTTGATGAGATGTGTAAACATCAAACAAGATACATGAGACATAATTTTGAAAGGAATTCCCCCCATAGATAAACAAATGGCAATATTCTTAAAAATATTTAAAATACTGCTATATATAAACATACATTACTGATACATTTGGGTATGCTTCAGGAATATTTGCCTACTGCGAATGGAAATATATTGATTCACTTTTTGATTCACTTTTTTTTTTTGCATCACAGTTTTGATCTACTGCAATCATTTTTTAATCCTGGATGATCATCAAAAAAAGAAAAACATTCTTAAATTCCATTTAGAAGTCAAGATTTTATAAAATACTTTATTTTAGAGATGCTTACACTTTTAAATACAGGTATGCATCACCTTTATGAAGCAGGGTTTTATAAAGTAACCTCATGGTGACATCCAGCATGCAAAGATGGACTAAAACGTAAATGCCAATATAATCCACACAGCACTTGTATATTGGTGAGTTTCAAACTCTCATCATTGCAATAAACAGTCAGGCACTATAGGAGTCTATATACTATGATGAGTGTTGAATATGTATTTATTAGAGACCTGGAAAAGTGTCATGAGCAGTGAGATGGCAAAATCTGTATACAACACACTTATTTAGGTTATTTAGGAGAAGAGCATGAGCAACTTCAGAGGGACTTAAGCATGCTAGGTAAATGAACACTGTGATGACAAATTGAATTCAACATTGGCAATCCTGTAATCAGCCCAGATACTGACCTCAGTGAAATTCAAGTCACAGTTTATAGCATCTTAGGTATTGCTTCTTCCTCCAACTTCTTTTTCTTTCTTTCTTCTTTTTTTTTTTTTTTTTTTTTTTGCATTTCCATCTCCATTGAGCCTACGAAGGGTAAATATGACACACTTGAAGGATAAATATAGTTCTTAAACCAGAAATAACTCTATGACAGGTGCCTTTCATCCTGATTGAATAGCAGGACTATTGCCATATGCTGGCTCCTAATACACTTTAATTTTCATGTGTAGATATATGACAGCTCTTTAAAGCAGATTACAGTTGCTGATGATCAGAGCTGATGTATGTTTAATGTGAAATGCCCTTGTGTTAGGTCAAGCAGGAGCTCAACTAATAATTTGTCATTTAAGAAAGCTTTGATTGCTTATTGCAGAGAAGCAGGGCTTCCACCAGGGGCGAGTCTATGTATTTTGCTGCCCCAAGCACGGCAATCAGGCGGCTTTTGGCGGTGCGCCTGCAGGAGGTCCGCTGGTAACGTGGATTCAGCGGCATGGCTGCAGGAAGTCTGCTGGTACCATGCGTACCTGCCGTCAAATTGCCGCCAAAACCATGGGACCAGCAGCCCTATTGCTGCCCTCATGGCAACCGGCAGGCTGCCCACTGTAGCTTGCCACCCCAGGCACATGCTTGGAGCACTGGTGCCTGGAGCCACCGCTGGCTTCCACATGAAGGCCTTGATTCTGCTCCAGTTGAAGTCAGTGGCAAAATGCCCACTGACTTTAAAGGTGCAGGATCAGTATCAATTCCTCATCACTGAGAAAAGTTATTCTTTAGCCTCTTCTTTCTCTTCAGCTCAGGTGGTGGTTTTGAGAACAACTGCTCCTGCAATATGTGCAGTAATCACACTCTACCTGTCCCATCAAACTGAAGTGGAGCAAAATTCAGAGTTTCTGTCCTTCAGACAATTCAGACATGTCACCATTTGTTTGTGTCCTGAAGTGGGACTAAAAGTTGAAATGCCAACATTTTCTGTGGAAAGGAAATTCTGAATTTTTCTTTACTTGGAAACATCAAAATGTTTCATTTCAACAAACAAAACATTCTGACATTCCCAAAATAGGAATGTTTCAATTCACTTTTTGAACTGTATTTCCTGATTGCATTATGAGAGAGTTCCAGTCCTCATTCACTCCTTTGGCCCAGGCTCCCTGACCCGATTACATCTTCCATAATAAATACAGTCATGTGACCATGCATGATCCACCATTTGGACAAAATGCATTATGGGAGAAGTAATCCTCCAGAGATCCTGGGCCACAAGAGAGAGTGGGAGCTGGAACTGCAACTCCCATAAGCCAATATGACAAAAATAAATGAAGGATTAAAGATTTTTTTAACCGATTCCAAATTAAACATTTTAGGTCAAATGAAATATTCTGATTTGGGTCAAACTAACCCCAAATGAAATATTTCAGTTAGATTTTCCTGACAGAAAATTGAAAGTGTTTGGCAAATCAAAATTTTTCACAGGAAATTTTGAGTTTGCAGAAACTGCATTTTCTGTCAGAAAATCATTCAGATAGGAAATTCCTGACCAGCTTGACATGAAACGTTAAAGGCCTGATTTTTCTGCCCTTAAGGCTCTGACCTGCAAGGTACTAAGCAGAGTAAATCTGAATGCTCCCTTGTGTGTGGGGTGATCTTCCTGCTCCCCTCACTCTGGGCTGTGATTACAAGACACAAACAAGCCTTGTGAGAGGCTGGCTTAGGGGTCCGCATACCAACAAGACATATCATAGATTCACACATATCATAGCATACTGGTACTTCATACTGGTCTTGAAGGGGCACTGTTTCAAGTTATGCCTTTTGTTCTGAGACAAGAAGCTCTGGGATTACTTACATGCAGACAAACTAAGCCAAAATAGGCAACAATGTCACTGTTTGCAGGTAGTAGGTAGTTGGGAGAGCTGGTTGAAATTTGTTATCATGAAATAGCTTTTTTTCAAAAATGGAAATCTTTACCAAAAAAGCATGTTTTTCTCAGCTAAACCCCAAAACGAAGCAGTATTTGTTTTTTCCCCTTTTCCCCACATCTTTTCCCTCCATTTTTCATTGGCAAAACAGAAGGGAATGGTAGCGTGGGAGGAGGGATGACCCAAAACAAGTTTTTATCCAAATTTCAAAACCTGCAGATTGAAAGATATTTAGAAATTTATCAATATTTTAGTGATTCCTCCTTCCCATTCTTTCCCTGACTCTAGTAATTAGGGGCAAATATTCTTCTTTTACAATACAATAAAATGTGTGCACTAACACAGTTTGTTCACATAGTCCTAGAAGACATAAAGCATAATATAGGCAAGATGGGGTTCCTGGTTGTTTTCTGTTCCTTTTCTCCCCCCAGTTTCAAGAATTTACACCTGGTTTTAAACCATGCATGAGTATTATGCTCTTTTCTTGAGCATACAATAAAAAGCTGTATTTATAATTCTGCCTTACTTCTCTTTGGCTTTTAAATCTACCTTTTCATCATTTCTTCTTTTTTTTTCTCCTTCCTCCTATCAGGAGTGAGACCCAATGGTCTTTTACGGTATTATCATCAGCATTTTTCTGTTGCATATATTAGCTGTGAACAAAGGGCTTCACTGATGGAGTGGTATATTAGCACTCATAATTATGGGAATCAACCTTTAAAGGACAACCTGCCTAGTTGTTCTCTTAGCAGAAACACAAAGCAGTAGGGAGATAAAGTACCTTGACAAAAGATATGGAGTTTACAAATCTGGGCTGTCAACATGTCATGACTTGTGGCATTTGCATGACCATAGATGACAATTTTCCTGAAGCCAAACAAGATAGGCAGCCATTTTGAAAGGAGCTAGAATTATGTACAGTCTTTGTGTACTGCCTCATGTACCAAGGCAGCTTGGAGACCCAGCTCTCTATCTCACTGTTGGTCCTGCTCCGAGCATTCAGAGAGTTTCAAAAGTGCTCAGCACTGATCTAACTTTGCCACCATTGCAGTAAATGGGAACAGAGTTAGGCCTTTTAGCACATTTGAAATGCAGAACCAGGAAACCTCTTACAATTTTAAAGTGAAAGCTTGTAATTTTAAGCAGTTTTCAATATTCCTCAGGGTCCTGGCATCTTTGCTTCTCCCCGTCACTACTGGGGCTGGTTTGGCTCCTGAGCCCCGAGGGCTGCTCTAATCCATGTCTGGCTGCCTGTGGCCCCAATAACAGATTGTTTTGGGACATGAAGATTATTGTTCTGGGCCCAGACAGGAGCTATAGTAGGAGCCACTCAGCTGGTTCTCCACCACCCAGGGATTCCTTCTACACAGGGCAGGATTCTGGCCATGTCACATTTTACAGAAATACCACATTGGGCTAAATCATAAGTTTGTAAACCCGCCCAAAGCAAAGGGCTGCCCTTGGAGCAGCCCAGGAGGAAGACTGTAGTTCAAGGAGTCAGTACCTCCCTCCCACAGCTCCAGAGAAAGAATCAACTTCACCACATCTAGCATCACAGCATATACTCCCCAGTGCACCAGCATGACTAAGACACTGGCAATATTCCAAGGACTGAGTCAAGACTCCTCCCACCGCCCTGCCTGCCTCTTCTCATCCACCTGTCCAAAGTGGGGGAGGGGAGAATAGAGTGGCTCTGCAGATCCTGCCCCCTCCCAGGGCAGAAAAAGCATGGTATGCCATACTAGTGCAAAGAAATAACAGGGCACCTTCCACCCTCTTCTGCTCCTTTTCATCAGTGCACAGTACAGGCCATGAGTACTTCCTTATCCAGAAATATGATTAAACAATGGAAGGTATGTGGAACACAATCAAATTATGCTTCTCAAACATTTTGCATGATCTTACTACTTGCAATTTTAACTGTGCAACCATCACATGGCATTAACAGAGCTGTTTACATTTCATTTCCTCCATGTTTTGAAAGTTAGGTGTGATGGGGAGGGGTGAGAGAACTTTCCTGTGCTTAATAGCTTTTAAATGGTCCCATTTAAGCATTAAAGTTCACAGCTCCTTGGCAGGAATGGAGAAGTGGAGGGATGATCTCTCATCTGTGCTACTCTTAAAGGTTGCCTCCAAAGACAGTTTCCTGCAAGGCTGAGTTAACAGGTCAGCAGCATATCACAACTCGAAGACAGTGTGGTAACTTCCTCATTAATGAAAGCTTCCAGTTTGCAGAATGCCACAAAAAAAAAAATGCCAATTTGCCCTTGAATTCATGAGACTGTAACATGTTGTTTGTATTTGGAATTTACTCCTGTCCCTGTTGTTAAGACAGTTTGCTGAGGGAACATTTCAGTGAGACAGATCTCCATGCAAAGGATGCTAGTAGTAACCCTTGGACCTGCTAAGTCCCTGGGCTTTTCTCAGTTGAGAAGTACAAGGTCTCTAATGCCTTCTGAAAAGAGATCCACCTGTGGGGCTGTGTGTGCATGTAAGAATCTTCAGAAGCAGCTCCCTTTGTGCTTGAGGCCCTAATCCTGCAATGAGATGCTCGCATTCACCTTGGTGGAATCCCACTGAAGACAAAGGGGCTCTGTGGGGTCCATTTAAGTGGATCTCATTGAAGGAAGGGGCCTAGCTAAACTAAGAGGGGGCTCCTGCTCCAGTGACACTGAAAGCAAAATTAATTGACTATAATGGGACTAGGATCTGGCCTCAAAGCTTCATGGTTTTTAGGAAAAATTTATTATGCAGGTGAACATGCTGATGTGCAGGACCCTACATTATTCTGAGGGGTCTCTTCTTTCTTCTCCAACTTCCATATCTGAATTTTACCTTTCATTCTCTTACAAAACATTGTGGTTGCTTCTCTCAGCCTTCCAGGGATCAAGCCGACCTGCTTCACACTTGATTTATAATAGCTAGCTCATGAAGCAGTTCAGATTAGTCTTGGCAAGCAGAATGGGGTTCAGTCAATATACTTGGTAAACCTATTCAAGCTTTTCCTTGTCTTCTGTCCTGGGGTAGCAAAGTTCTGAATGATTTTGTAGGATCAAAATACCTGATATACACTAGCATTTTTTTTATTTGACCATTTTTGCACAGGAAAAGGTAAGGAGTAAATCAGGGTAAAATGAATGTGTTTTCAGTCTTGAATACAGTAATCAAAGCTGTAAGACTTGGCTTGCTCCTTCATATTAATGTAAGCCCTTGAGAACGGCTGTATGTCTATCAGCCTTTGCTTCTGTCAAGCTTAGTAAGTCCCTTACCATGCACTAAGTAAGCCTGGCACTAAAGTTCTATACATTGTGAATATTGGCATCTACAAATTACAGCCTGCCTTGTAACCAGTGTGAGACACTGTAGCTTGAATTAGAGTACTAAATAGCCTTCAAGCCACTGCAATGACTGATCCTTGCCTTTATAGTGGAAATGACGTTTTAGATTGATGTATGTGATTAGCAATCTAATTGTCAGTACAAAAACCTACTGCACTCTGGGGTAAATTCTGATGGAATGTGTGTCCTGAAACTACATTACATTTTTAAGAAAAAATTACTAGAACCATCCATTTCTTGCATCTCCTATAATGTTTGTTAGCATAGACTAATCAGAGTTGCACAGTACAATGATAGTATTTAAGTATGTCTTAGAGTGAGTCCTTTTTAGAAACAATGTCACTAGGCAACCAGTTAGGTTTCAAAAAAGAAATGCACAAAATCCCAAATTGGGATCACACTTTTAGCTGGTGTTGTCATAAACCTAGTCCCAGATTTGGACCTTAGCATCCAAAATATGGGGGTTAGCATGAAAACCTCCAAGCTTAGTTACCAGCTTGGACCTGGTAAAACTGCCACCACCCAAAAAATTAGAGTGTTTTGGGGCACTCTGGTCCCCCCAAAAACCTTCCCTGGGGACCCCAAGACCCAAATCCCTTGAGTCTCACAACAAAGGGAAATAAAGCTTTTCCCTTCCCCCCTCCTGGAGAGAGACACAGAATCAAGCTCCGTGAATCTAAACAGAGGGACTCCACCCTCCCCGTTCCCAGTCCTGGAAAACAGAATTACTTCCCTCTTCACCCAGAGGGAATGCAAAGTCAGGCTACTAAATCTAACGCACACAGATTTCCCCCGACTTCTTCCTCCCACCAATTCCCTGGTGAGCACAGACTCAGTTCCCTGGAGTTTCCCACTAAAGAAAAACTCCAACAGGTCTTAAAAGAAAGCTTTATATAAAAAGAAAGAAAAAATACATAAAAATGGTCTCTCTGTATTAAGGTGACAAATACAGGGTCAATTGCTTAAAAGAAATATAAATAAACAGCCTTATTCAAAAAGAATACAATTCAAAGCACTCCTGCAACTATAGACATGTAAATACAAAAGAAAAAAACAATAACCCCTATTGTTTTTATGATCTCTGTACTCACAACTTGGAAACAAAAGATTAGAAAGCAGGAAGTAGAAATCCCCTCATAGCCGAGAGAGAGTCAGGCAGAAGACCAAAGAACAAAGGACTCACACACAAAGTTCCCTCCACCCAGATTTGAAAAAGTCTGGTTTCCTGATTGGTCCTCTGGTCAAGTGCTTCAGGTTACTTTTTTTCCAGGTGTAAGAGACATTAACCCTTAGCTATCTGTTTATGACAGGTGTAAATTGGTCTCATTCTATAGATTTCATGGCACAGCTGAGGATCTGGCCAAGTGCCTTCATTTGACTTATTTACAGTAGAACTCCTATTGTAACAAACTGATTGAGGACTGAGGAGTTCCATTTTAGGAACTTTTCTAATTTAAGATCTTCTTAAAATTTCCATAGGTATGATGCACAAGCTGCCATGTGGCACACTGCATCACTTTCTTCTTGTCTGTCACACCACTACAAAGCAATTTCTAATACACTGGAGGCATCAACACGTAAAGGGATGTCAACTTGTTCTTCATTGACTTCCCTTTCATTATATGGTTTCACACACCCCCATACCTCTTCCTGTCATGAAAAATGGTCCATATAACTAGTTGTTCATAAAGTTGGTGTTCCAAAATAAATCAATCAATGAAAATGAAGGGTCTGCTGTAGTTGCAAGGTACATTTCATGGCGGGATGCAGCACTCATTATTGTGGCTCCCATTATCAGTGGAAGTTGCATGGCTAAATTTCTGTGCCTCATCTGGAAAATATGCACCAATAAGTAACAAAATAAAATGTTTCTCTTGAGGTGGTGAAGGTTTATTGTTGACATAGAGGAGGAAACTGATGGATTGTATAAAAGTTTGAGAGATTCATGGGATGGGCTTGACTTTAGTCTATGGCTATGAGCTACGGCAGTTTCAGGCATGTCTGTACTCGACACGGCTAAGCAGCACCTCTCCTACTACTACCCATACTACCATGACGAGGCTACTATTTATGCTAGAGTTAGCTGAATGACAGCTAGAGCAAGTATGTATATGAGAGCTGGGAAACACCCCCCCCCCAGCCCATCTCCTAGTGTAGATGTAGCCTATGTCTCATTAACCTTACCTAATCTGATCAAGGCAGCAGTTCTGTGAAGGTTGAACAGTGTCTGCTCATTCCCATAGGGATGAGAGACTAATAAGGGATGGAATTTGTCACCAGTGGCAGGGCTCAGAGGGGCAGGGCTGTCTGATGTGGAGGTGAGAGATCCCAAGGATTAAAGGAAAATATAGAAGAGGAATTTGTAATGATTTTTTTTTTTGGTGTACAACAGGACAGTTATCAATAGGGGGCTAAGCAGTACAGGGAACTGGTGGTATTTTGAATAGGTGTTGGGAGTCTATGGGAAGGGTTATTAGACGTACAAGAAGCTGAGAGGTTTATCATCTGGTCCCAAGTAGCAGAAGAGAATTTCAATCATGCTAAGGTGAGACACCCCTGGAGTTCCTATTTATCAGTTTTAAGTTTATCACCTTTCAATTTTGACAGTCTTTTTGTTCTTGTCTCCTGAGAAAGAGTGAGTAGAAGCATCTGATCTACTTTGCCAGAGCTATAGGCTTAAAATATAAAGCTAAGTAAATAAATAAAAATACTTTGGGATAATTTTAATCTCATTTTACTGTAAGCAGGAAAACTATGGCTTAGTCACTTTAGATTTCTCATGAAAAAGTATGTAAGCACCAATGTTGTGGTTAACGGCATCATTTGAATCTCATCAGGCCTCATCCAGAACTCATTGCAGTCTATAGTTTTTATATCCTCTTTTAAATCAGTTGAATACAGCATATCCAGTAAGAAATGAGACATAGTTCTTTCAAGTTTGTGCATCATTCCAGCAACGTCATACAACGTCCCCTGACCCGGAAGCAATGATGGGGAAGTAGTAGGGATCCCTTTTCGATCAGTACTACACTAATGGTACAAGATTGATTCTATGCTAGTGGAATTGCAAAGCTTTAGAACTGACCACTTGTGATGCTTTACAAATCCAATGGCCCTCTACTCTCCACAGATAGGAGTGGCCTCAAGCTCTTAAAAATGTAAGCCAGTGTAGTTCTGTTGAACTAGTGAAATCAATGGAGCTTTGCAGACTTACACCAACTGATGACTCAGCTCATTGGAGTGCTAGCCAGGGTATCCCAGCCAAATACCAACTAGGAAAATTGCATTGCGCCTCTCTAAAATTACCCCTGTACATCCATCCACTCCAGATTAAAGTATTTTCCAGGTCTTAGCAGCTTAGCATTGCTCTGTGCTGCCAACATTTGCCCAGTTCTGTCATGAGAAGGCTGCATTTCAGTAGTTAGTTGTGTTCCCCTTCCCCATGCACTTACAGATGAGCAGTTGGCATCTTTCCCTATTCCCCTGAAACATGTTGCTAACAAACAGCACCACACATTCAAGGAGCAGGGGATGCTGGAGCCAGACCTTACCACCAAACTGACTGACCATGGCCCCAGGAGACCAGACCTGTTAGACACTCACACAGCCTAGCACCCAAGGGTACACTGGGCTGGATTTCTGTGCAACAACTGCTATTCAGGTGCAATAAGCCTAGGGTAGGCCTCCACTTCTCTCTGCTAGTATGCCCAGGCCCCTTAGCAGGGCTGCCCGGGGAGGGGGCAAGACAGGAAATTTACCCCAGGCCCTGGGCGCCACAGGGGCCCCCACAGGAGTTTTTCAGGGCCCCTGGAGCGGGGTCCTTCACTCACTCCAGGGGCTCCAGAAAAATCTCACGGGGCCCGGGCCCCTGGAACTTTTTCCACTCTGGCTCGTTGTCAGCAATTCCCCAGGCCTCCTGAATCCTCTGGGCAGTCATGCCCCTGAGCACAACATTTTACACACAAATGTAGCTTGCAGATGGCTTTTTGTGTCCTCTGGATGAAAGGGGCCATCACTAATTCTAATGAGCCCAAGTCAGACAAGGGGAGGGAAGGAGAGCTGACTAGAGTTTGGAGGAGTACCATTGTTAACCAGAGGACAAGGGGAAGGGAAGCCCTGCCCAAGTAGAGCAGAGGGACTCCCCAGCACAGAGGACTGAGGGAAACTCTACCCAAGGGAAAAGAGGGTAAGAAGCCAGTGAAGCTGAAGGAGCTGGGACCTGGGGTAAGTGGGCGGACCTGGGTCCCTTTCCTGCTCCCCACCTCTCCTCTACCAGGGCACTAACACAGCCCTTGATGCCCAAGAATAGGGGCAAGGGGTGGCACCCTGACCCACCACACCAAGGAAAAGTGCAGGACCCACTACAGTAGTGTTGGCCACTTGCTACAACTGCTAATGCTAGTAAATCGGACATATTTTCTGCCATTTTCAGCATTAATAATTATACACACTGTTAATGTTTCTTTCACAATCCTGTTTTCTTTATTTCAGGTGAGTGGTGTTACTAAAGGAATGGGCCGGACAAGAGAGCAACGTGTACTGATCATGGTGATTGTGATGGTAATTTGTTTTCTTCTTTGCTGGCTGCCATATGGGATCATGGCCCTGATAGCTACTTTTGGAAAACCTGGTCTAATTACGCCGTCCGCCAGCATCATTCCGTCAGTCCTTGCAAAAAGTAGTACAGTCTACAATCCAGTCATCTACATATTTCTGAACAAACAAGTAAGTAAAGTTGTATCCCTAAGGTTTGCTCTGACGCAATATGTGCCATGACATTGTAGAAACAAATCTTTCTTTTTAACAGGGACATTTTTAGAATAACCATGTAATGAAAACGACTACAGAGCAGATCCTCAGTGAGTGTAGCTCTACTGAAGTTTGCATAGCGACATTATCTTACACCCGCTGAGGATCTGGTTCAACAATGCAAAATATGCCAAATGTAAAAGAAAGTAATGGTGCTCTAACCCTTCAAAAGCAAATGGTGAAACTCACCAAGGAAACAAGGAGGATGCCAAGGACATAGATTAAAAATGTGTGTGACGGAAGGTAGTGAGCATGGAGATCAGCTCCCTAAATAAAGAAGTTAGCAAGTCTGGAGCATTAAAAATAAAACAAACCCTAAACAACCAACTAAATTTTCCTTTCTCTTAGTCAATGATAATTTGCCATCCAAATAAAGAGTTAAGAGTTAGACACTGAACTGAGGAAATCGTTGTGTCAGCAAGCTTGGCACCAGGTTCCTCAGAAACATATTTCAGTCTGAAGTTTCTCAGGTATTGGAGGTCTCAGTTAACCTACGCTTTTCCATTCTACCTACTCTCCACCACATTATGACCAGCACACAGTTACTCTCTTCTCCCACAGCCTTTTCCTTCCTGTTTCATTTTTCTTGTCATCCTCTCAAATCCTTCAGTCATACTTCTGTCATCTTCTCCTCGTCAAAAGCATTTGTAAACAGGAAATCATCATCCAATGGGGGTGTTTGTAAGGGGCCCCTGCAGAAATCTGCTCTTGGCCCAATGCTATTCGATTTCTTTCACAACAGTGAAAGTTAATATAAAATCAATGCTGGTAATGTTTACAGAGGACACAAATTGATGAAATGGTAAATAATGGTGGAAACAGGAGGTCAGACTCAATTATCATAATGATTGCTTCTGCCTTAAAAATCTATGAATATTCCTATCTTCCCTCTGCCTTGCCACATCCACTACTCCCATCCACAGTCCATACTGCCTTTCCCCTCCTTCTTCTCTGTCTTCCTCTCCCACACACTTACCTCTGTCCACTCCCTCCTCATAATCCATTTACTAGTCTCTCACTCAAACCTAGTTGTTTCCAATGCATTTTTCTTTCAATGCAGCTCTCATTATGTATTTATTTGTCTTTTGGATGCTTCACAATCTCCAAAACTCCTGGCCCTGCAAGCCAATGAGAACCTCAGTTGTGCAACTTCATCACAAAATATGCTCAAACACTTCGAGGAGAAATACACACAACATAGCCAGTTTGGCAATGTCTTTCTTTACACAGTCTGAATTTCAAGCACTGTTAAATGGATGTGAAAAAAGGTTGATTTTTTTTAAACCATCATGATCATCACGTTTCTTAACTAATGTTTCAACACTAGAAACTCGATTTATTTTTATTTATAGAAGTAAACTTCCGGCTGGCATGAAGGGGAAGGGACTGAACATTTTAACAGATGGATGGAAGTAGCTTTATATACAAATGTTATAGTTTGTGCAGTCATCTAGAATATTAACAGGACTGAGCCTTTGCATGTTTTGTGGTAAAAAATGTTTAACAAATTTCACTCATTAACTATGAGTGTCCAAAATTACTAATGACATACAATCCTCTATGACAGTGCTTCTCAAAGCAGGTCCGCCGCTTGTTCAGGGAAAGCCCCTGGCGGTCCGGGCTGGTTTGTTTACCTGCCGTGTCCACAGGTTCGGTTGATCGCAGCTCCCACTGGCCATGGTTCACTGCTCCAGGCCAACAGGAGCTGCGGGAAGGGCTGATCTAGAATGCTGTATTCAGATTTTGCCACCTTTTTATAGGAACAGTATTCCTGCTGTGAAGGGGATGTAGCACAGAGCTGAATGATTTTGTATTTAAATAATATCTGTAAAGAGGGAAGTCTAAAACAGCTGACAGCTTTTCCCACTGGGGAAAAAGAGATATCATGGTGACCTAAAATGTATTGCAAGTTAGGAATATGCTCATTGATTTTGAGAGAGAAAATGTTCTGCATAGATGAATGGTTGTGGGTACAACCTACCACTATTTAGTGAAGAGCAAACAGGACACTGAGGAATTGCTACTGCCCTGGATTAGCAAGTGCATGGACAACTTGATAAGAGCATCAAAGCTAGACGCTAGGGGTCTGATTTACCTCTCCATTATTCCGGTGTTATACGATGGTAACAACTGATTTCATATAATTCCGTTCTCCTATTGCAGTACAAGACACTGGTCAGCCAACAATCTGGAATTACCACTTTTTATCAGAGGTGGGGAAATTATACTGTTAAATTGTTTGGGTACAAATAGTTTTAAGTATCCTAGTTCCTACTCAATGTGCATTTTACCACAAATATATTCTATCTATATGGCTGTCATAATTTTTTCAAATAAAAGTGGCAAAATGAAATGTAAGAAAAGCTCACAGATCAGACTGAGGCAACTAGGCAACATAAAAGGGCACTGGCCTGGGAGTTCAGAGATAGCGACAAAGTGCTAAGATTTGGATTTGCATTAGGGAGAATAAAAGAGGAAAGATGCACTTTGCCTAGAAACTTTTCCCTAGCAAAGAGTCATATGCACATTTTCCAAGTTTATGCTCACCTCACACTCCATCACACTACTTAATTGCTCCCTGAGATTCACTTCATATGCAAACCATAGAAGGCAATATTCAGGTATTTTGAAGTCCAAGCCTGTAGGGTATTTTGTCCACTTGACTCACTGTCACATTAGAGAGAGAAGGTAGGTAACTCACCTTTCCCAGACATGAAGAAGAGCTCTGCGGAAGCTCAAAAGCTTGTCGCTTTCACAAATAAAAATTTGGCCCATAAAAGATATTTCCTCACCCACCCTGTCTCATGAATATCCTGGGACCAAGATGGCTACAACAACAGAAGACATGTTTAACTGTTGTCTTTATCTGTTAACGTTCTGGGAAGTGTCAGAATTCCTGCCCTGTCCAATAAGTGCTTAAAGCAAAACAATGTTGCTTGGGAGACACTGTGGCTTCAGAACGAAAATAGCACCTTCATTCTAAAATTCTGGAGCCTGATTCTCACTTATACCACTTGGGCAGTGTAAAAAGGCCTTCAACTGAGTACAACTTACATTTACTTTGAGGTCGCTTTGGATGCTGAAGGGATGTAAAAGGGCCTTAGTATAAATGACAATCAAGCTCTCCAATTTCATGGGGAACTTCCATGACTGCAGTGGTGTTATATCTTCCACATCACATGCTTGGAGTGTGTGGGGGAGGTGTGTGGGGGGAGAATCATCAAGGATCAGCCAATTGGGTCAGAAATTTTAATTATGACTCATAGCCCTCTGTAGTAAAATTTACAAGTCATTTCCTGCAGAATATGGGCTTGTTTTTGAATAATCTGATGTCTTGCTTTGGGAGGGTGGTATAGCTTGTGTGCAGAATTGTGTCTGGAGTTTTATGGGTCACATGTAGTCTGCCTCTCTCGATTGCAATTTTTTAAAAAGTATGTTGAAACCATAAAAAGAGATCTGTTCTCTTCAGAGAGCAGCCAGCTGTGTGCTGATGAGCATTCAAGTGAAATGCATTAACATGTTAAATAATTTAAAGATGCAAGTCCTAGGAGGCAGCCTATTAGAGCAATCCCTCCATTTTATTTAGAGTATTTTCCAGCTACCCTGTGTGTGTATAGATGTGGTTGTTATCCCTGAGGAGCTAACATTTTCCTTTGCCCTTGAGTTCCACAAAAGGGCCGGGCTGTGCTCTGTGTATTCTCTTCCTAGAAACAAATCATGTTGGTGTTAGAGAAGCAAAGCACCTGTTGGTAATCTCTCCTATCTCTATGGCAATAAAAGATTGTTTCTTACAGTACATTTTCTGGTTTCTTGACCAATCTAGGTTTTACATTTCCCACCACTTACCTTAGCAAACTATTCCACAGCCAGCTAGGTCTCATTGTCAGGAGACTGTTATTGATCATTTTAATTTTTCTCTTAGTGTCATCCATCATATCATGTCACTCTCCCATAGGCCATCTTAAATAGTTCTCTCCTTGGTAGAGCTGATAGGAACTTTTTCACAGCAAACAAAACATTTCACAGAGACAAATCTGTTTCCGTAAAATTTTTATCAGGAAGATTTTTGGGTCATAAAGAGACTTTGTCTATAGCTGGGTGGTTAGACTCCTAGACTAGCTCAAGTCCTGATTTGGAGTAATGGAGGATGAAAAACTCTGCTCCAAATCTGGCAGAATGGGGTCTTGAACTGGGCACTCTTCATACCAGGCCAGCACCAACTCACTCCTGCAAAAATATTCAAAAGATTCTATTTTCATGCCAATGCAGAACAAAAACTAATTTTGAAAGCTCAAAAGTTGTCACAAAACAGAATTGTCATTCTCTGGTCAGCTGTACTCATTGGTGTTTACAGTCCTCAGCTATGGCCAGAACACTGTGAGGTCTCCATGCACACTTTCATAGTTGCTTGAGTATATATATATGGGCACTCCCTTACATCTGCAGTGTCTTGGTCAACAGAACGATCATGAGCAGCTGATAGTTTAGCTAATCTGGGCTGCTGCCATTCAGCAAAAAAGTCAAACTTTTCTCCCTATGAAGCCTTTCCTTGTCACTTAGAAGGTGATTATTTAGTTTGGATTGGAGCAATCTATGACTGTGGAGTCAGAGTGATATCTTAAGGGGACAGACATTGAGGTCACTTTGCTTGAGTTTAAGCCAAACTTACACACCACCTCCAGCCTGTGCTACATGTGCTTCTCTTCCTCCTCTGGGGATTCACATGATCGGCTTTAAATTGCTGTGTCAGTTTGGGGAAACGAATGGTCCCATTCAGTCTTCATTGATCCTGGCAGGTGCTTAAAATGGAGGTAGGAGTTCTGAGCAAAGGGGCCTCAAAATGCCTACAGACGTTCTGTTGAGAAGGGCTCAAAACTAAAGATTAGAAATGGAGTTAAGCCGTCTTGTTATTCTTGCGGCTCTGGGACTGGTGAGCGGTCCTGTATCGAGGCCAGATAATCTATTGCAATGGGTAAGCAGTACTTAAGAGAAGATACTGTTACACAACAGTCACACGGCACTGCCACTCTGCATGGGGCTCCAGAGTCACGTTTTATCTTTTTTTCCTCATTCTTCTTTTGTATTAGGACGATGTGACTTGACAGTGGGTAGTGTGTGTGATATGGTAACAAAGTTAAAGTGGTGTCCCATGTGCCAGGACCAATCCAACAGAAACTACTAACAAATCTCTGTATTTCTTCTCTGCTGTTTAGCATGTCACTGGGGAGCTTATATATATGTTGTCAGTGCACTTTGTGAAGTTACTGTGAAATGAAAGAGGCTGTGTACAAAGTATCTAATAAATGAAAATAACCAGCCAAATATATATAGCCAGTCATAGGCAGGGCCGGCTCTAGCAATTTCACTGCCCCAAGCATGGCGGCACGCCGCAGGGGGAGCTCTGCAGCTCGCCGGTACTGCGGCTCTGGTAGACCTCCCGCAGGTGTTTCTGCAGAGGGTCCAATGGTCCCATGGCTCTGGTAGAGCTGCCGCAGGCGTGTCTGCGAGAGGCCCACAGCGGATCGTCCGCAGCCAAGCCTGCGGCAGCTCTACTGAAGCCGCCGGCTGCCCTCCCAGCAACCGGCAGAGCGCCCTCCATGGCGTGCCGCCCCAAGCACGCGCTTGGCGCCCTGTGGCCTGGAGCCAGTCCTGGTTATAGGGATACTGTACATACTTCCTCAGGGAGAGCGTTTCAGCAGGTTTTCCATTATGAGTAAAAATCCCTGGGGCCAGATGCTCAGCTGATGTAAATCAGCATACCTCCACTGAAGTTAATAGAACAATGCCAGTTTACACTAGCTGAGAATCTGGACCCTGGACTTTTTTTTTCCATTCTGGTCCTTTCAATCATATATTCCCTTCTTGCTTTAAGAAAATCACTCTGTATTATTATAACTATAACAAGCATGTTCAGAGTAATATTTTAGTTTGTGTTAGTCTTACAGGAGGAATAATTTATGATTGTCCAAACTGTTTAATTACTGCCAATATTTAGAATATGGAATAAATCTGAAGATTTAAATGAGCTTAATACCCAGGCATGAATCTTTCTTATGATAGAGATATAGGCCATGTCTACATCTAAAATTTTGCAGCGCTGGTTGTTACAGCTGTATTAGTACAGCTGTATAGGGCCAGCGCTGCAGAGTGGCCACACTTACAGCAACCAGCGCTGCAAGTGGTGTTAGATGTGGCCACACTGCAGCGCTGTTGGGCGGCTTCAAGGGGTTTCGGGGAACGCGAGAGCAAACCGGGAAAGGAGACCAGCTTCGCCGCGGTTTGCTCTCGCGTTCCGCGAACCACCCTGCAAACCGCAGGGAAGGAGACCTGCTTGCTCGGGTTCGGGGAACGCGAGAGCAAACCGGGAAAGGAGACCAGCTTCGCCGCGGTTTGCTCTCGCGTTCCGCGAACCACCCTGCAAACCGCAGGGAAGGAGACCTGCTTGCTCGGGTTCGGGGAACGCGAGAGCAAACCGGGAAAGGAGACCAGCTTCGCCGCGGTTTGCTCTCGCGTTCCGCGAACCACCCTGCAAACCGCAGGGAAGGAGACCTGCTTGCTCGGGGTTCGGGGAACGCGAGAGCAAGCCGGGGAAGGAGACCAGCTTGATTACCAGAGGCTTCCTCAGGTATGCTGGGATACCTGCTTATTCCACGGAGGTCAAGAAAAGCGCTGGTAAGTGTCTATACTTGATTACCAGCGCTGGATCACCAGCGCTGGATCCTCTACACCCGAGACAAAACGGGAGTACGGCCAGCGCTGCAAACAGGGAGTTGCAGCGCTGGTGGTGCCCTGCAGATGTGTACACCTCCTAAGTTGCAGCGCTGTAACTCCCTCACCAGCGCTGCAACTTTCTGATGTAGACAAGCCCATAGTGTCAGAATGGACTTCCCCTCCCCCGGCATACAGGCAGCACACAGCTAGAGCAGAGCCTTGCACTTTGTATAATGGTTTGCGTTAGCATATCAGGATAGGAGCATTGTATATTCCCTCTGCACAAGTGGTAAATGTTTAAATAAGGGAGAAGGAAGTGGACAGTCAGACCCATGAACTCTAACCTCCCGCCCTTTTTCAGAGTACAAAGAAGACACAAAGGAAAAACATCCTTCTGCTTTCTTAAATTGAATCCAATCTCTCCCCTCCCGGACTGGTGATTCCTTTCTTCTGTTTGCTTTATAGGATTGCCAAAGAAAGATAAAGAGCTCTCCCTACATCTGCTCCCGATATTTAACTCTTCCATGCCTGATTCACATTTCCCAGACTTGGCTTAGGGAGTGACTGTTATCTTCTACTAGGGATCTGACAATGGACACTTTATCAAGTCTGACAGGCACCCTTCAAATTTGGCTGTTAATTGACTCTCTTTGCAGGAAGGAATATTTATAAAACAAAATCTCAAATGCACTGAAATTGAGAACAGAGCAGCTGTAAAGTGTCTGTTCCTGATCATGACCTGCATGCACTCCTCAAGTTTTACTTCTGTTTGCTTCTTTCAGAGGTAATTGCTCCACCACTGCTCCATTTATCCTGAACAAGTTATTAGACCTAACTACAGCAGGAAGGCATATCTTATCAGTGCATTCACAATCATGTGAGCATGGGAAGACTACAGAAGTGCTTGTTTCCCAGCTATAGCAACAAGTATTTGGGATTTAGGATTAATGCATATGGGGATTTAATTTGAAAAATCTTTTTTAAAAAAATCTTATCAAATGAGGTTAGAAACACAATTCCTGACCTGATCTCCCATGTTTAATGAGGTCAGATATTCATCTGTGGTTTCCTTTTACAGCACAGGAGCAGAATTTTAAAATTCATGTGTTACCGTTATACCACAATTTTCAGTGGGAGGAAAATTCCCTGCCCTTTTTTGCATTCAGTACGTACAGACTTTAATAAAAGCATTTAACAAATGGAGTGAAAATTGATGCATGGGTAAAATAATAGCAACAATCAGGAAGAAACACATTGGAGCAAGTCGCTAGCTTAGAGATTTTATTGTGGGAAACAGCAAAACTTCCTGAAGTTGTAAAGCATCAGTCTTATTTTCAGATTTTAGAGTGTAAGGAGGGAATATAATTTGTCTCACAGCATAACATGTGTTGTTTAGTAGAAAGTAATGATGTAAGTACATGTACTTACCTCAGGAGTATAAATCAATCATGTGTTGTTCAGATACTGAGGTTTGGGCAGGGGGTTCCTGGCTGAGGTGGGAAGTCAGAGTTTCCACAGGTATCCGTGTGCATTCATCACAAAGAGCTAGATGTCCACAGCTAGGAGATGGTTATCTTTGACTGTTGGGTTTAGGTGGCTGGGAGGAAGGAAAAGTTATACACCAGGTGGTATCATTGGCTAAAAGTGGAACAGGATGCGTTTCTGGAATCTGGGGCATATGGAATAACTTGGAAGTTAACTTGCTCAGATATTAACGTTCCTAAACACAATGTTTAGTTACCATGTACTACAGCACCCTAAATTGTGTGAGGCTCTTCACCTACATAGGAGAACACAGGCGTGCAATCCAAGGCCCTGACCTGCAAAGGCTCTGTCAGCTATCAGCACAGACAAAAAAAAGCTAAAGGCATGGTTTGAAAATGAATGTCAAATATCTATGTTCAGAAAGAACACTAGAGAATTTACTATTTTGACTTGGCTGATTGTTCTGATGGGATGCAGATCCCAGAGAACAGAGAGCTCTATAGACTGCAGTAATAGCAGGTAGGATGGTAATTATTTTTAATACATTACAGCACTCAGATACTAAACTGATGGGGGCCACAGAAAAGTTCAGATAAACTACAGCACTTAGATGAGTTTTCTTTCTTAGTATGCAGATTTTAGTGAAGTGGAGAAAGGCCAAGTTTAAGAAAAAGTCACCGGAATCATTGCAAATCATGTTTCAATCTCCTTGCTTTTCTTTGTATTTCTCAATACATCACAAAACAAACAAATCTGGTTACTCTGCATGATGGGCTCTTCAGATTACTTGGGCCTGCATCCTCAAAAGGTAGATTTCAGTGGGATTTGGATGCCTAAATGGATCTGAAGCTCAGTGTGTAAGATGTAGTTGCATTTCTGCTTGCCCTTTTCACCAACCCAAAATACATGGTTTCTCTGACCATGGTTAAATTGCCTGTGCCACATTCTTCTCAATTAGCTCATCTCACCAGAAGAAGAGAGGGGAAGACAAAAGTTCCCCAGGAGTGAAACATGTCCAGGAAAGAGACTGCAAGAGAGCTTTTGGCTCAACTATATTTTGATTACAATGTTCCTACAGCTTTATGACTTATAAGGGAAAGATCTTTGGCAGTCCCATTGACTTCAGAGGAATGATGCCAACTTACAGCAGCTGAGAATCTGACCCCAAATGTAATATTTTCTCACTGAGAAAAATCCAGGAAGGGGGAAAAAAAGGAAATCTGTAAGTTTGTTTCATCCTATATCCCTCTTAAAAAAAATCAGATTTACAAAAAGAAGCCAATTAAAAATGTTCTGTATGCTACAAAGACCAAGTCCCAGATCTCTACTTCTACTTGCAACCCACTCTTCTCTCCACCCACAGAACAATCACGATGAAATATTTGGGATAAGCATTAGAATTGCCAACACTTGGTGCCTAAGTAGGTACTATGGACACTTTTAAACTAAACAAAACGTATTAACGCTTTCTAGTAATGTGTAAGGCAGCTATTTTGACACCTTTGCCTGCCCTTGGGAGAGAGAGTCATCCTTTCTCACAGTCAGTCCCATACAGTGCTTCAGGGCAAGGCATGTTGTAATGAACAAAATGACATTAATACAACAGTAAGGGCTAGACCATGGCTTGTATTCCCTGCCAGGAGTCTATTTGCATGGTGACTATCACAAGTCTCGAATCCTCACATGGTTATTCACCATCATCTGGGAGCAGGACACTATGCCTCAAGACTTCAAGAATTTCTCAGTTGTCCATGTATACAAATACAAAAGTGACCAAGCAGTCTGTGACAACCATCATTATATCTTGCTTCTTTCCATTGCTGAGCAGGACACATGTCAAGATCTTCTCAACAGACTCTCCACCATCACTGACATCATGTCAGACTCAGTGTAGCTTTTGTGCATAACGTGGATTAGCGGATGTGCTATTTCGCTGCTTGGCAAATACAGGAAAAGTGTTGTGGCCAAAACTGTGACCGCTATATGGTGTTTGTAGACCTGACACAGGACTTTGACATAGTTAGTTGCAAGGATCTCTTGAGGATCTAGCACTAAGTTGGGCACCTGCTAGGGTGATCAGATAGCAAATGTGAAAAATCAGGACAAAGGGTGGGGGTAATAGGTGCCTATATAAGAAAAAGCCCTTAATATCAGGACTGTCCCTCTAAAATTGGGACATCTGGTCACCCTAACACCTGCACAAATTCATCACCATTGAGAGCTCTGTCCAGGATGACATGCTTGCTAGAGTTCTGGAAAATGGTGCTTCGTCAGAGTCCCTGTGTCACAAATTGCATTAAGCTGGGTTGTGTGCTCACACCCTATGCTAGTTCGCATTCTTTTTAGTGCTATGCTGCTCAGTTCCTTCAAAGACTCTGACCAGGGTATTTACATGCAATTCTGTACATATGTTAATACTTTCAATCTCCAGCATCTTCATGCTTGCACTAACAGGATCAACTTGCTCATCAGGGAGTTCCTTTTTCCTGATGACTGTGCACTCTTAGCACATGCCATTTAAGACATGCAGCATCTAATCGACAGTTTTTTTAAAATCAGCAAAGTTGTTTTGACTGTCAGCCTGAAGAAACTGAAGTGCTTTACCAGCCTGCTCTGAAATTGCAGCTGATGACATAGTGCTTAATGTGGCGAAAAATTGTTATCTTGGCCACAGTTTATTTACTAATGCCAGGATCAATGATGCAATGACACAGCACATTTCTAAAGCCAGGTCTGCCTATGGTCGACTTTGTCACTGGCTGTGGAAGGTGAAAGGCATTTGATTTCACACCAGGATTAAAGTCTGTTGTACAGTGGAGTTAAGCAATCCTCTCTGTGGATGTGAAACATGGACACTCTACAGTGGGCAACTGAAGCAACTAAGGCATTTTCACGTGTGCTGTCTGAGTCTTATCTGTAACATCAAGTGGTTGGACAGGCTAACAAACACTGTAGTCTTGGCACAGTGCTGCATGACTAGGTTTGAATCTGTAATCACACAGGACCAACTTCACTGGGCTGGTCACTGTGACATTGCACTCCATATGATTTTATAAAAATATGCCAATGAGTGTGAATATCATGTAACTGGAATATGCTTCACGCAAAATGTCTCTTGTAAGGTATTATTACAAAGCTTATAATCTACTGAGTGTGGTCATCCTATTTGTATAAATGTATCATTCTTGTATATGAACTAGAAATATGAAATATAACTTTGAGGTCTTATTGTAATTTATGCAAGGTGTGGGCCATTAATGGTGGTTTGGAATCTTGATGGCTCCCATCAACTAGGACAATTGGTTGTAATTTTTTTTTTTTACTTGCAAGCCTTCCTGTGAGTCAGGCCAGGAAGAATGAAGGCTTGGGGGCTCACAGGACATGTGACCATGTCACCTGGTACTGGAATCCATCTAAAACCTGGGGCTTTTCCATTTCGAAGGAGGAGTGGGGACCCAGAGAGACAAAAGATTCCCACCTTGTGCCAAAGCTATATGAGGGTGGAACAGACCAAAGGATGTTCCAGTTATGAGAAATCCCTTAGCTACCACCTGAGCTGGACCAAGGACTGTACCAGGAGAAAGGATTGGGCTCAGACTAGGAAGGAGACTACTCTGTGAAAGAAGCTTATCGAAACATCTCTGAGGGGTGAGATTTAATCTGTATTCAGTTTCTTAATGTATTAAGATTAGACTTGTGTGTTTTGTTTTATTTTGCTTGGGAATTTACTTTGTTCTGTCTGTTATTTCTTGAAACCACTTAAATGCTACTTAATAAAATCACTTTTGCTTATTAATTAACCCAGAGTAAGTAATTAATATCTGGGGGAGCAAACAGCTGTGCATATCTCCCTATTAGTGTTATAGAGGGCAGACAATTTATGAATTTACCCTGTGTAAGCTCTAAACAGAGTAAAATGGATTTATTTGGGATTTGGATCCCATTGGTAACTGGGTATCTGGGTGCTGGAAACAGGAGCACTTCTTACGCTGTTTTCAGTTAAGTCTGCAGCTTTGGGGCACGTAGTTCAGACCCTGGGTCTGTGTTTGCAGCAGGCTAGTGTGTCTCACTCAACAAGGCAGGCTTCTGAAGTTCCAAGCTGGCAGGGAAAATGGGCTCCGAGGTGGTCTCAGCACATCAGGTGGCAATCCCAAGGGGATCTCTGTGACCGAACCCTTCACAGTCACCTTGCACATATGGATGATACGCAACTTCCCATATTTTATAGAAAGCTGAAAATGGGAGCACATACACTGGGAGGCCAACAAAGATGATACAAGGACACTCTCAAGGCTCACCTAAAAGCTGGCCATGTTAACCCATGTGCATGGGAAGGTGCTGCTGCCACCAGATCAGGATGGTAGTGATCTTGTTGGTTTGCATCTGAATCTATTGAGAACAGCCAAAGAGAATGAGCCAAAAAGTGGAGTGAAGAAAGCAAACTGTAGCAAAAACACATGGCCACATCCACCTGACACCCAGACGCATCTGCAGATACCTCATTGGTTTACATTCACACAAGACGACACACTGAAATAGAAACTTACCCTGATACGTCGACCACGACAGGAAACTGCAGCAACAGCAGCATTTCCAGCCTTCTCTGGATGGAGGTAAGCAGGAGCCATGCTGCTGTCAGATCCCCAAAGAGAAATAATTGCTGACTCATCCAGAATTGAACATGCTCGCTCTGTCTCAAATAGGACCCAAAGTGCAGCCCCTTCATTAGTCTGCTAGCTTGCCCCTCATGCTGTTTCTCTCTCTCAGAGAGGGGAGTGTTACTGTCATCATTATCCACAAACTCCCACCCATATTGTGGCTGACCCATGTGCCCAGCCCAAAGTGGGGGAAGATTCTTTGCATACTCCCTTCTCTCACATTGAGAAGGAAATCAGATTCCCACTGATTTCCATCAGGCCCCTGCTTCATTTAAAGTGTCAGGCTTCAGCCATTTTTTGCTAGAATCCTGTTTTGAAAACAAGTTACCAGAATGTCTGTCTTTTTTTTTTTCTTTTCTTTTCTTTTTTTTACTGTGAGAAAAGTGGGTTCTTCATTTTCAAATAACTCAAATCTGACTGGTAGGATTTTGCCCAAATTCCATCATCTCCTGTCCCTGGCCCCCGCCCCAACCCCCAATTATTGTTGGGAGACAAAGCAATGGACATTTCAGCCCCAAAAGATCAGATGTTTCTGAAAGTGATGAATATGCATCGATGATGCATTATGACAAGTACTGTTTTGGAACCTTAAGTCTAGTAAGCATAACCAGCAGCCAGTGAATTATTGGATAGGCTGCTACCCAGCTAATCCAACATGCACTTTTGAACATGTCCATTCATGTTAGGTGGCATATATTTTTGGTGCTTTCCTGGGGGCCAATTTCTCCCACCCATCACCCAACACTGAGAACACAGCTCCCACCAAGGCCAAATTCAAGACTGAAGTACACAAAAATCAGTGGACCCTTTTTGAAAATGCGTGCCCTGATGGCACCCAGAGGAGATCAACAGAGAAGGCAGTGAATTAACTGAGTGTGTCAGAAGCAGCTGTAACTGTTCTCAGGAATGTGATAACAACTTCTAAATACATCTGTGTATTGAACCCTTAAACTTGCAATAAAATGCATATAAAATGTCAAGCGTCAGGGAAAGTGGTAATTTGTTTTAGTGTTTCCTGTCTCAGGGCACTATCTTGCCTAGGGTCAACATGAGATGGACAGGACTATGATTACTCAGGTGATCCTGCTTATCTTTTTAAAATATTTGGCACAACATTAATTTGGAACATACACAGTGTTCCAAAGCTTACTGAAAAAAAACATTAATGGTCCAGTAAGCTCTTTAGCCAGCTTTTAAATACTTTTTGGGTGCAAGTTATCCAGACCTGCTGATCTGAAAATGTCTCAGCTTAGTAGCTGCTCTAACATCCTCCTGAGATACCAGGGATATGAATACATCATCCGTTTTCAATGTACAACAACAAATAACCATCTACTTCATCGACACTAAAGTTTTCCTGAATATATACAGTGGGCTGTTTAATTGTACTCTTGACCTGGTAATGCTTGCATTCTCAAGACCTTCTGGTCTTTTTAAAAAAATGATTGTAGTGTGGAGGAAAAGGAGATGTTCAGAACATCTAATTCAGTCCATACACTGCTGAAACTGCACTATTTTGGGAGATGTGGGATTATTTGGTATAATAGATCCATGCACCAGCTCGGTATGGAGCATACATGGAGACAAATGTCTTATAAATCAATAAATGACAAGACTTAAGGTCTTGTCTATTGATTCACGTGCCACTTTTCTTTGAATTTTTCAATCACACTCACTACTCTTATAGGTGATTTTAAAGAAGTCTTTTCAGCTGAGAAATGCTTTCTTCAAAAGGGCCTGTCCAAGTTGAAAATGAGGTGAACCAAAAAACACCAAGGATGACTGCACTGTAATATGCTAAAGCAAGGTAATGTGTAGTTATCACCACAGTTAACTCTTTAAATCCAACAGAGCAAATACAACTGACAATCAAGGCATATAAACAGTAAGGTCTCTATGATTCGGCAATATTTTGGTTGAAGTGGTAATTAATTGTAACATGGGTTTCAAAATCTTTGTGTGTGTATATTACACAAGAAAGAGAGAGAGAGAATGGCATAACAGTTGTGAAAAAATCAAGGCCAGCACATCTTAAATTTCATTTTCTAAAAGTTAAACAGCTAAAGCCCAAATTTAGAATGCACAACAGTTGTACAGAATGAGGAAGAAACCACATCAGGTTGTTTTTTCAGTTTTATAAGTAGTGTTAAATTCTGTTACTAACTATAGTTATTGTTAGCTAGTTATATTTGTATTACAATAGCACCAATTAGAATCTGTCTCTCATTGTGCGAGGCAATGTACAAAGATATAGTAAGACACAATCCTTGTTCGAAAGACTATTATCTAGTTCAGCGGTTCTCAAACTGTGGGTCGGAACCCCACAGTGGGTCCAAACCGGTTTTAATGGGGTCACCAGAGCTGGCGTTAGGCTTCCTGGGATCCAGGCCAAAGCCCAAGCCCAAGCCCCGCTAGCCAGGGCCGAAGCCAAAGTCTGAGGGCTTCAGCCCTGGGCAGTGGGACTCAGGTTACAGGCCTACACCTGGGGCTGAAGCCCTTAGGCTTTGTTCCCCCCACTCCCATCTGGGGCTGCTGGGCTTGGGCAGGCTCACGCTTCAGTCCCCCCTCCTGGAGTCGTGTAGTAATTTTTGTTGTCAGAAGGGGGTTGCGGTGTAATGAAGTTTGATAACCCCTGTCCTAGCTCTAATACAAATGTAACAAGTGGATTTGACAAACTGGAGGAAGCACTATGATAACAAACATCCACACCTTCAATTTTTGCATTAAATATGTGCATTTTCCCGCTGATCATTCATCTGGAACCTCTATCCTGCTATTCTTATTCAAGCAAAACTTCAATGGGAGTTCTCCTGCTGAAGTCTACTCAGTGGGTGGGGCTGCATGATCAGGTCCTTTGCTATATAAGTAATAAAAGGGAGTTCTTCCTTCACAGGTTTCTGCAAGGACACCCAGTGCATAGACAGGACACTTATGGCGGAAAGAAACAAGTGTGCATTCAAGCTGAAATACAATAGCATTCTACTGAGTGAGTACAGGCCTGATCCAAAACCCAATGAAGTGAATGGAAAGATGCTCTGTAAATGCGTCAGTGCCAACAGTGACAAGTTTGCCCCCACCATCTTGAAGAATTTATTGCTATTTCTAAACCTTTGTTTAGAAAATTTTGCCTAGTGCCTGGATGGTATGATGATAAACAGTTATTAATTAAAAAACAATAGATGATACTCTCCAATTAAAAACACAAATGACTGATTATTTATTCTAGGCTCCGTTCTTTTTTCTCTCCAACTAGTCTCCCACTGGCCTAATGCAATGAATCTTTGAATGGAAATCTATCCATTTTAGCTCACATCAGGCATTCAATCCTGAGTCTTATGAGGGGAGATCATGGGCTTTTCAAGATTTTCCGAGTAAGCTTTCTGGGGCTTGCTTACTACACTTTGAAACTATCTCAAAATTGTGTTGCAGCTGTAGCATATTCCAAACGAAGTAGATAAAATATACAACATCTGCTTTCTCAGACAGTAATGGGAGTTGCTAGAATTCATATTAGCTGTTCAGTGCAGATGAAATTCACTCCTAGCATATAGCTAGAACAAGCTATGGGCACCCCTTTAGCCCTGTGTTGAGGGCATAAGTGGGACATGAGTGGTGCCTGAGATTTATGCTGGCTCTACACATAGTGGTGTATTTCATGCTGCCTGTATAACACAAATGTCAGCTTGTGGCACTACTACTCTGCATGACACAGGCACAGGACAACAACCTTGGTGAATTGTGTAACAAGACATTGTTCAAATCTCTAAAATAAACAAATACAGATTCATTGTCACAGAATTTAGGTGTTGTTCACAGTTATATAAAACTTTGTTATGCAGAATGACACCTTTGAGAAAATGAATGTTAATTGACAATAGATGGATTAGTACCATGGCCATTCCCTGGATGCCTCTCTTGTGCCACACAACTACAGCTCATATAGTATAGTGTGTGTGTATGTCAGGAAAAGTCAGTTGAAAGTAGAAGATTTTGACTTCAGAAAAGATCGTGTAAATATTACCATTTACCTGGAAAATCTTTAATTTGTTTCTTCCTGAAAACTCATCTTCTACATTCACCTTCTGATGCAATTTTTTGAAGACTTAAATCAATTCTGCAATTTCTAATTACTGTCAACACAGACCAAGTTATTTACAGCACCCTAAAATATTTTCTTCAGTATCAACAAATCTCTCCCCTGCGATCTTCACCATTATTTTCTTCCCATAAAAATTCCAGGTAGAGCCATACACAGCAGACATCAGTGGCAGAACTATGTCATCTCAGAAAAGTGGAATCTGATTGCCCTGTATGTCATTTTCAGTCTTCAATTCCTCCCAGCCTGTTAAATTGAAACTGTGAGTTGAGGCAAGCTGAAGACTAAAAATGCTGTGCAGAATCAAGGTAATGTTTCCTCTGCTGAAGAACTTCTGCTCTGGAGGAAGCCCATCATGAATAGAAGGCTAGGTAACTAAGAATATGTTCAGTTTTGTCTTTTGCAATTGTTCTGGTAAGAGTTCAGAATCCACGTGAAACAGTAAAATACTGTGGCACTTCTGACAATAAAAATAAATCTGATGAAAGGAGGAGAGAGAGGCCTAGTAAGCCTTGTTTTCTTTGGGTTTTTTATGGTTTGAAATGGGGAGAGAGTTTACATTTGTACGGGTTGTCAGAAACAAGCTGGAAAGATGCAGAAATAAACTTAGTATCAACTATCCACGGTGTTTTCCTCATTGCTCTAGGAAGTACAGTCTCTAGGAGAGACATCACCAGTCTCCTCCTTTCTCCGATACTGTGTTTTTAGTCCCTGTGTCTTTACTCCTGAATATATTAAACATCATTATATTTTGTTCTAATACAAGCTGTATAATGCTTCCTAGTTTCCAAAGAATCCTCAATATGTTTGCATGTGTGTTTTCAACCTTCTTATGGCCATTGCTTCAGTGTAACTCCAGCTCACCAGGTGAGGGTGAAGTTAAATACAGGATACCAGTGTTATTAGTAAAACTAGGTATGGTTAATCTGTGAAATAGATGTTAAATACTACAAGTCCCGGTTCCATTGAAGTTTATGGGAGTTTTGCCATTGAGGTTACTGGGGGCAGGATTTACCCTAGGCATAGTTTGGATATAGCCTTCAACATTGGACATTTCTGTAGTATATTTAATGTTTGGCAATGACTTTTTTTGGGGGGAAAGCAATCCCATGGTCATTTATGCTACAGAGAAGCTGGTTATGAATTATCCTAGATTACTTGCAGGACTTCCTGTAGCTCCAACCTTCTGGGAATGCTTTCAAGCCTTATAATTCTAGTCATGCTCTTTTTATGTTAAGATTCAGGCCATGAGTTACCTGCCCATGTTTTGAAGGATCCACCCATCTCTGTTCTTATTCAGGGAAGTATTGATGGGCTGAAGTCATTATTATACTGAGCAGTTAAATATCTACCTCAGGGTATTACATAGCATATTAAGACTCACAAGCAAATCTAAGCATAAAGGACCTGATCCTAATACCACTGAAGTCAAAGAAAAGACTCAATGAGGTCTGAAAGTCTGACTCAGAGGTGCCTCAATCTGTGTACCAACTTCTTGTACATTAAATTTGAGCCTGAAAGTGCTGAGCACTTGAAGACAATGGAAGCTTTAAGCTCTAAAGCACCTATAGACACTCTAGGCCCAATTTTCACAATGCTCACTAAAGCCAATAGGCACTGAGGACACCACACAGGATTAGAAACCAAACAGCCTTCAGTTATCAATACAAGTGAATATGTATGCAGTCAGTTACCAACTTTATATTTGGAAATTGCTATTTGTACACAGTAGCATGATCAAAAACAGGTACACAAGATTAGTGCACAATTGAAGATGTGTGACGGGATCCCAAGGGTACTACCTGGAACTGTGGGATTCCTGTGCCCTCTTAAACCTCCAGCCTGGGCTGGCTCTCACAATGCTTTGCCAGTGACAACAGTGCCTGGAGGGGGCTGCTGCTTATCATTCAGCCACCAGCATGCAGAGGCACACCCAGCTAAGTTGCATGAATGCTTCCAAAGCCATTCATGAATGATTTGCTGGTGTTTCCCAGTGTGTCTCCCAAGCCCTCTGTCTTGCAACCCAGAAATAGACCATCTTGCACTGCTCAAGACCTTCTTTTGAACAGTGCAAACTTAGTCTGCTACTTCATCAAAGGAAAGGGACATGTACCAGCATTTGTAACATAGGCAGATTTCACAAGCACTTCAGACAAACTCACTGGTAAGGATAAAACATTAAAATAAATTTGACTACAGAAAGACAGATTTTAAGTGATTATAAGTGGTAGGCATAAAGGTCAGTGATAGCTACCAAAGAAAATAAAATGTAAGCACATAGTCTAAATCCTAAACCTTATTAGACTAAGCAGTATATGGATCAAGCAGTTTCTCTCACCCCACTGGATGTTCCAGATAGGTTACAATTCTTAATACACAGGCTGATTTTCCTTCTCAGCCTGGGACCAATCTCCTCAGTCCAAAGTCTTTGCCTTATCAGCATTCTTGTTGCCTTCAACAGAGGTGGGGGAGGAGAGAGGTAATCGCATGATGCCACTGTCTCTTATTTTATACCCGCAGTCTACGTCTGGGATAGTATTTTCCAGGCACATGTCCAGATGGACCTTGAGGAGTCACAGAGTTGAGCAATCCCCGTTGTGTGATGCTTGTGCAACTCTTACAGAATTGTAAATCCCTTGTTTATAACTCATCTGCTGATTAATAATTGTTTAATGCCCACATGGGTGAGGGTCACCTCCTTTGTTGTCTCTGGAGAACTAGCAGTGGCCAAGTCCCAATCTCACAATGTATTTCAATAAACATACAATGAAATAACTTCATACACACTAATAATATACATATTTTGACAGAACAATGGGTTTCAGCAGATCATGACCTTTCATATGAGATATTTTACATGGAATGCTTTGCATGAAATATCATAACTGTAAGCAGTGATGAATATTGAGGTTACAGGGTGCTACTTTCAGGTACAGTATGTCACAGGATGATCCTTATAAAATCTGTCTCTAAATACTCAACATCAGCAAAAACACAGTCATTGGCTAACAGGCACTAGAGTGGAGTTCAGTGGGAGTCAGAAGTCTTTCCATTGTTTCAGTGACAGATGGATAAAGCCCCAAGTATCTCAGCAATTTAGTTATTCCAAGCAATTCAGCACAAAAAGTTAGCTACTTTGCAGTTTTATGGTTCCATAGGTTTACATATCACTTATGGACTCTAATGACTCAGCATCTATTGAACCCAAATATTTTCAACTTGGACTCAGCTGGGACCCAAATCTACAGCCAGTCTTCCTTTCTCCATATCTTATATTTTCTCTCCCCTCTCTTTCTTACTGTCTTGTTTTTAGCAGAGCAAAGAATTCTTTTGGCAGCCATTTTACAGTTCCTGCCATCTTCTGCTAACTGACTATCCTTTGACACAGCACTTTCCAAGCACTTCCTGCTAAATAATTTGCCAGATGTCTGCTTAAAACCATCAATGCTTATCAGATCCTGAAAGTGTTTGATTTCTCCAATGACCGAAACCAGATCCTGTTTCCCTCCTGATTTAGATGTACACTTGAATACCATCACGTTGACAGTTCTTGGAGTTGACAGACAGTTAAGATAATGCCAAGTCTGAAAAGTCAACATGCTGAGACAGCACATGGTTCAGAAAAGAACCACCAATACCCTGACTGTTCAACTTCTATTCCTCTTTAAAGGGCTAAAAAAGTTTTGATCTTGCAAACCTAAAATTCATTTGCAAATCAGAGCTATTTCTTTAACATCTTGCTGTTAACAACTGAGGAAAGTCAAATCTTTCAGGAATTTTCCTCTCACACCAATTTTAAACTACAGTCTTCATTTATGGATCATGAACAACTTTCCTCTTTTTGGAAACAACTTAGATTAAACAAACAGCATCCAATGTAATGAGCTACCACTTCTCTTTTAAACCTCATTATCTGGCTGATTGATGTGTAACCTTCTAACTGATAAGGCTGACACCTAAATCTTATGGTACATTTTAAAATGGCAGATCCATAACTCATAAGATTTTACTGAATTTTTTTTTTACGTAGAAGAATAAGCAGCATAGACAATATGCAAAATTCTGTTGATAATTTAAAATACCACATATGTGATAATACATATTTTATCTGGAGTTGAGGTTGAAGGATTAAAAGTATTGCCTAATGAATGAAAAAGGAAGTGACTATGGAATTGCCTTCACTGCAACAGTTAGCTCAATTTAGCACACAAGTTACTTCGCTCAGGCTAGGCAAACTCAAGTGAGAGTAACCACAGTGGAGTTACACAGAGTGATTTGATTAGCAGCACAGAGTGATTGGACTGGCTGATGACGACTTGTAGCTGGAGCTGCTGCATCTCCACAGCATTACTAACTGCAGCATCAGCACCCCTTGAGCTTCAGTCCCATTCTCCCAACAGGCTAGCTACCACTGCTTAACCCAAGCCAGAGATCTTTGTGTGGAGAGGAGTTGAATTAGGGGATAATGCTCAAGTTATAACTCAAACTAACTGTGCTGTGAAGACACACCCTATGGGGGGTATGTTTCAGGATTAACCAGTTTATACATTAGTTGGGAGCAACAGCATAAAGCTATTAGAGCATGGTACTTAATTTGATTGTTTGGCCAGGGTATTATATTTATATACAATGTGAATGTAAATATGTACACCATGTATGCTTATGAAATATGCATACACATCAGAAGCATATCATCCATCTATGGCAAGTTGAAGAGGGGTATGTGATGGGTTCGGTCACAGAGACCCCCTTGGGACTGTCATCTGATGTACTGAAATTACCTCTGAGCCTGTTTTCCCCTGTCAGCTTGGGACTTCCACAATCACTGTTTCTGGATCCAAACAAGGGATATAAATCCTGGAATAACTCCACGTGTCCCTCCCTTTGACTTTGTAATAGAAGAAAGAAACTACCACAAAAGTTCAATACTTTAAGATCCTTTGTATTACAGGGTATAGTTGGCTGGAAGTTTTTCATCAAAACTGACAGAAAATACCATTTTCATCTAAATCAAAACATATTTTGAAACATTGTATCTGTTTTGTCCAATATTCGCACAGAAAACAAATATATTTTGGAATGGAAAAGTTTTCAGTTTCAGGATATTTTTGTTTTGGAAAATTTCAGAGTTTTGTTTTGGATCCAATTGTTAGATCGCTTCCTAACATGTCGGTAGCAGTGCATAACATGAAATATTATGATGTGCTACTGCCAGTGACATGTCCTATTATTGCACAATATAATAGCTGGAGTATTCCATTATATTTATTTTCTTTTAAAAAAGTCATTAAGAGCAGCTGCTAATGAGTGTGTTTGAAACATACTATCTTTTCTAGATCAATGGTCTCCTGTTTGTGTTGTAATGAAACAGTTTGGTGTTCCAAGGTTTGCCAGATCTATCGTGGAGGAGGGCACTTTGAAAGTTTAGCTCACTCCAGGTATCCAGGTAGCCCTTCACTAGCAGACCGAGATACATTCAGTAAGCCTCCTTTCTTCTCTTTACACAATTTTCACTCTGAAGCTCCTAAGCAAGGCACCCAAATTCTGTCTGTGAACACGCAATTGGGCTTTTAGATATCCAAATGTAGAATTTGGGTAAATTAATTTAGGTGGCCAAATTTGAAATTCAAGCCCAGAGTTTTAGTCCCCAATATTCAAACTTGATTGCCTTAAATTAGAAACCTAAAGAAGTGGCCTAATTTTAGAGTGTCCCAACACCTGAAGCTCCTACTTCAGTATTTTAACAAACAATTTCAGTAACCTGGAACATTTCTTCAACAGCTTTTCTTCAGTGTATTCCTGGCAGAACAGTACAGATCAGTCATTTGTACTAACATGGCAGATGCAATCTCTGAAAAACCTGAAGTAAAACCACCCTTTGGACAAAGGCATAGCATCTAATAGCTGAAAGCTGAAGTCAGCAATGATCAAATGAGATAATGTGCAAATCCCTAACAGCAATGGTAATCAACCATCGGAATGGATTCCTAAGGGATGTGATAAATTGTCTATCTCCTGGAGTCTTTAAATCAGGGGTGTGAAACACACAGCCTGTGGGCATAATTATGTGATTTGCATCATATACTTGTGTTCTGGAAAATCTTAGCTTTTGTTTTAAAAAAAGTTTCTAGCCTTCATAGCTGCAGAGATAACCTTCCAACAGTGAACTGAGTGTAAACAGATGTCATAATGTTTGCCCAAGTCGGCACACAGCCTGAAACAGTGACTCTGGGGTCAGTGCCGGCTCCAGCTTTTTTGCCACCCCAAGCAGTGAAAAAAACAAAAACAAAAACAAAAACAACAACGTGATTGAGCTGTCGCCAAAGTGCCGCCGAGGAGCAAGACAGAGAATGAAGGACTCGCACTGAATCGCCGCCAATCTGGAAAGGGCCGATTGAGCTGCCGCCAAAGTGCCGCCGCCACTCTGGACGTGCCACCCCGACAACGGACGCACTGCCGCCCCTTTCTATTGGCTGCCCCAGGCACCTGCTTCCTTCCCTGGAGCCTGGAGCCAGCCCTGTCTGGGGTGAAGAGCCCATGTCCCCTCCTAATTCCATTCAAGCCAGACCCCTGAAGCCCAGTGAGAACACTTCAGTTTCAAACATTAACTATCCAATTGTAGATTTTTTTTTTGTGCCACATGGAACAGAAAAGGGAAGGGCCTTAAGGGGGAGGAAACTGGGAGTTGCTTCAGGGAAGGACAGAAAAGACTCAGTGTCTACACTTACAAGCTTACAGCAGCACAGCTGTACCGATACAACTGTGCCCCTGTAAGAGCAGTCATGTAGCCATGTTATGTTGATAAGAGAGAGCTCTCCTGCTGACATCATAAAACCAGCTCAATGAGCGACAGAAGCTGTGGTGGCAGGAGAGCATCTTCCACTGATGTAACACAGTGCACTTGAGTGCTTATGTCAGCAAAACTTATGTTGCTAAGGGGAGTGTTTTTTCACTGAGCAACAAAAGTTTTGATGGCATAAGTGCTAGTTAGATATGGCCAAAGACTGAGAAAAAGGAGAGAAGAGGGAAGGAATGGAGACAAAAAGACAGATGTGCCAGGTGTGAAAAACAAACAAACAAAAGTTTTAATGACGAAAAGCGCCAGCATGGACAGTGCTTCATTGATGGGAGCTGCGCTCCCAGAGACAAAGCTACCGCCCTTCATTGGGGGTGGTTTTATTTTTTCGCCAGGAGATAGCTCTCTCCTGGCAATGAAGGGCGGCTACACAGTGCACCTTACAATGGTGCCCTGCCATTGCAAGGTTCTCAGTGTAGACATAGCCTAAAAGAGATACTCTAGTTCAGTGGTTCTCAACCAGGGGTCCAGGGCCCCCTAGGGGGCTGTGAGTAGGTTTCAGGGGGTTTGCTAAGCAGGAACAATGTTAGACTTGCTGGGACCCAGGGCAGAAAAGCTAAGTCCTGCTGCGCAGGGCTGAACCCCAGGGCCCTGAGCTCTGCCACCCAGGGCTGAAGCAGACACCTGAGCAATTTAGCTCCATAGGGGCCCCTGTAGCATGGGGCCCCAGGCAACTGCCCTGCATTCTACCCCTTATCACCGGCCCTGGCTTTTATATGCAGAAACACAGTTGTGGCACAGGTGGGCTGTGCAGTTTTTATAGCATGTTGGGGGGGCCTCAGAAAGAAAAAGGTTGAGAACCCCGGCTCTAGTTCAACCGTAAGTTGTGTTATATACAAGAACCTCTGGATGAAGTTCCATGGCTTGTGTTACACAGAAGGTCAGACTATGTGATCATGAAATCACTTCTGGCTTTACAGTGTAGGACTCTGGAGTTCTAGGTACTTTTTGTTTTATTATCAGCTATGAGAAACAGCTCTTCACTGAATGACTAAGAATTGTTTAAAAGGTTTTTGCTGAAGAGAAAAAGTTACATCATCTCATCATTTCCCCTGACATAACAAATAAGTTAAGTGCCTCAGCATAATACATAACAGGATGCATCTTCCATTTATAACCAGTACTGTAGGGTTCTTATTTGTAATTCTACCATGGCATATGCTACAGTTGTAGCTAAACATGAACTAGAGCAAAACAATTCCTAACAAATGAACCAATGGAAGAATCTACATAAACACAATGGCATTAACATGCTTGTCAGACTGAAATGTGTTACATTTCATATTAATTTGCAAATTTTCCCCATAGACAACAGGCAGGCTAAACAGGGAGTAAATTGCAGTAGGAGACACAATCATAAGGGAACTATGCAAATTAGAACCACTTAGCTTTCAATTAACCCAATTCTGCCATTCTTATGGCTTGTGGTACTATAGTGGTACAGTTAAAAGCGGTACAACCTGCTAGTTTGGATACAGTTACACTGGCTTAAAAAGCACTTATAACACTCTACTTACTCTGGTCAGGCACCTTCATATCAGTATAACTGCACCCACACTACAGGTTGTACCATGATAGTTATTTTGCTGCATGCATGTACCTGTAATAGTTACATCAGTACAAATCTGTGAATAGAGCAGGCCTTATTTGTTTAACAGCACCTGTTTGCATGTTATCTAGGGAGGTTGTGGAATCTCCATCACTGGAGACTTTTAAGAACAGGTTATATAGAAACCTGTCAGGGATGGTGTAGATATGCTTAAACCTGCCTCAGCACAGGGTGATAGACTACATGACCACGTGAGGTCTCTTTCAGCCCTACAATTCTATGCATAGTCCTATTTCTGTCATTGTTACTACTCAGCGTAAGTATAGATGGAAGGCTTATCCTCAGTGTTATCAACACTAGTGTCACAATTCATCTTCCAGGCCTGGGATAAATGCTATGAACAGATTTTATTACATAACCGTTCAATTATTTGATAAACATGTATTATTTACTCTCTTTCAACCAACTAAGTTTTATACCAGTCCAACTCTAAAAATAGCATGCATACTAGAAAATGTGCTTTTGCATTTATTTTTCCTCTAAAGTTTCTGTTTTAGGAAAGTCACATGCCAGTCCAGTGCATTTCCTCATTTCATGGATGTGGTGTGTTATTCTTCATGCTAGATTCTGGGTGTGACAGCCAGAGATGCACTGCAGGAGGGTAGAGGTCTGTTCTGCATATAAAGGGCTGCCATTTACTACTTTGATGGAGCTAGTACCTTTCACAAACCATTCCAGCCATTCATTGCATTTGAGAAGAAATCAAATTAAGTGAGACAAGGCTTATTACTGCTCCCCCTACAGATGTGGTCTTTGCCTCAGTTTCCCTCAATGGTAGTCAAGCAGAGATCTCCAGCTAAACCAAAACTCCCTCCCTTCCAGAAGAAGAGACCAAAACACAAACAGTTCCAATAAACCATCATTGGTCCAGTTTCTCACCTTCAAGTGTCAGAGCAATCCCCACTCCTCCCTTACTGCAGGGCTATGAATAGGAACTTCTGCCCATCATCTCATGAGCGCTAGCGAGCTCTCGAAGAAGAAGCTGGAACCCAGGTCACCTCCCAGCCTCTCTATGCTCCCTTTACGCTTGGGTTCTTTCTTCACTCTGCCACAGTCTTGGAGCATAGGGTTCCATTCCACTCTCATCCAAGCCAAATGATACCACTTCCTAGGTACTTCAAGAATCTCTTTGTAGCCAGCTTTCAGTTCTGTCCACTCCAGGGTTTTGTAAATTACATGCCGCCCTTACTCAAGGAAGATTGTAAGGTTACAGTCCAACCCTACAGGAGGATGAATGTGTCTTTTAGCATTTCTGGCCCTCCTGTAAACTATTATTGTATTGCTCATAATTTCTGTTATGTGTTGCTGAAATACTGTTTTGTGTAGATCATTCATTTCATCCACAAGACAGGAGATATATGCGATGCCATCTTTTTAGAAAAAAATGTTTTCTACTGGCTCTTTTGTGGAGATGAGTCTTATTTCTGCATCATTAGCCAGTAAGAATAGAAATATAGTTTCACTACATGAGTTATATGCTTAGTTCCTCTTCTGATAGTTTGTATTTGATTTTCTTTGCTTCTGAATCCCTTTGATACTGTTCAGTGTATGTAGCTTAAACTGCAGGATTATTTTTCTACAGATAATGAACTTGGTTTAGTTAGACGACTTAGTTGCAAACGTGTTTAGAAATCGTTGTTTCTAAAACACTAAAACAGTGAAAACTTGTCAATTTTTTTTAGACAAAAATGTCATTTTCATCTACACTGAAACATTATGAAGAGTGTTAATGTCAATGAACAGAATACTCCTGGTGGAAAAAATATTTCAAAGTGAAGATGTGTTTCATAATTCAGACATTTCCTGCAAACCAGAAATTACTTTCGAAAAGTTCTTTTCTACTCTGTGGTCAGCACTTAGATATTCTGGTTAGGTAGTCTCATGCAACTACTGCAAACTGAGACATTTTGTTGGTATAGCTGTGACTTGTAAATGCTAAGAATGGATTTGGAATCAATAGGTGGAAATCGGTATATACTTGTACAGCTGAAGTTTGACAGACTTACACCATGGTCCTTGGGACAGAGAAAGAGACACCCAGGGGAATACATGCAGCTTCCGAATTATACAAGAGAGCATGTGCACATGAGCCTTCAAACATATAGAAAGTTGCATGTTCTCTCACGCTGGAAGAAGGTGACAGCCACTATACAGCAGCAAGTAAAATGAGAAATAATGGAGATGCGTCACAGGAACTGGGGTCCACAGGGCTCTTAGGAGCTAGCAAGTTCCAACCTGCTACCCCGGGTCCTGCTAACAGTTGCCAGAATAAAAGCTGAGCCCTGACAGAGCACTCCAGTCCTGGAATCCGATTGGCAGAACAGTGGGGATCCTCATTGGTTCATCACTGCTATACAAACCCAGCACAGGAGCAGGAGGTTGTCCATGCAACTGGGATTTCCCTACTTAAGACTACTTCCTCTGCAATACCTGCTCCTTGCTACTGCTCTCCTGGTAACTCGACCCTACCTGACACCTGACTCTCAGTTTTGCCCTCTGACTTGCATTGGACTCTGGCCTTATGGCTCGCCTGGTATCTGACCCGGCCTGACTACCAACTCCTGCTCTGACCACTGGGTAAGACTGCCCATGCCCCATCATGACAAGAATAAGAGCTATCAAGGGGAATAGCATCAAATAGACAGTGAATATTAGAGTGTCACAAATGATAGAAAATGATGATCTACAGGAACCAGTTCTGCTTCCACTGAAGTCAGTGGATAAACTCCTAATGACATAATTTGCAGGTTGAGGTCCATAACAATCATGACATACTAAACATTATAAAGGAAAGAACATAGACCCATATGCTCATATTGCCAAAAAGTAAAATCCTGGAAAGCTCAGATGTTAATTGACGTCTCTCAAAGTTCATTGTTCGCTTAAGTGTTTCTTGATTGGGCACTTACTGAGAATAGTCTTTTCTCAAGAAGCCAACTGTTTCACCGAATCTACTTAAAAAAAACAAAGTACATAGCCAATATTTATAACTTCAAATATGTATGTAAATAGGATGAATATATGCAGTAGATCATAACCTTTGCAGAGATCTGTTAACTCTCATGTTTTATGCATGTATGTCATATTTACACTGTAAGCATATTTCTATAAAGAATTATGGGGTGCAATGTCACTGGTATACTCAGAAATTGAAAAACAGTTCATACTATGTCAGATTCAAAACAGCGTAGGCAAATCTCAGTTTGCTGAGCCCCAATCAAGACTGCTGCTAGAAACTCAGTGCAGACTTTTTGGCTTATTCCAGGGAACAGTTCATAAGTTGAAGCTCTGTCACTGTAAAGAGGACAGTCTGTTGAAATGTTATCACTGGAGACTGTTCACTTGTGAAACTGGGCCAGACGACTGAAAAAAGAAAACTAATTAGTTTGCTTCATAATTGAATATCCTCAGGCAATTACTGGAGTAACACTTTGGTGATCTGTTTCCGTTTATGAAATATTGCACAAAGAAAAAGGCACTGGCTTGAGGGTGCAAGAATGGATAAACAAGGTTTTAGTTTCTCAAGCTGTATTTACTAAGTGACAATTTATATGGGACATACAATTACTCCTACCTACATAAGCATGATGATAATATTGGAATCTATCAATGCACATACATTCTTAATACCAACTCTAAGTGAGTCCAGCATCTCCATAAAAGTGCTCATTTGTTGTTCCCTTAGCATCGCATTTGGCATTGTACATTGGCTTGTGTAGCACGGAACTATATTATAAAGAACTATATTATTTAGTGCCCAATCCTGCAAGCCCTTATTTGCATGGGAAAGGATTGACTGCATGTACAAATAAGGGTTGTCAATTAACTCAGATAATGACTCTTTCAGTCAAATACATTAATCACAAATGCAAGTTTTTATCATTCATATGCATTCATTATGCCCTTTTACGTGCATCTGAAAAATGTGTGATCTGGCTGTGTATATCTGAATTAAGAGGTGAATGCAAAGGTTGGAACAGAAACTCCAAACATTTCCATCAATGAGTAGTTCCATTGTTACCAGTTTACACCAGCTAAGGGTTAACCATTCATTACAGCTTCTACTGATCATTTATTAACCTCTTATAAAGTATTTATAAATATACCCTTAATATCAAGTGTGCCCCAGATTGTAAGAGATCCACAAGTACAACCACAACAGATATAAAGGCTCCTGGTTCATAAGTGCAAAAGGTGCACCTGAGTCGCATTCTGGAATGCTCATTTGCAAATTAAATCAGGGCTTTTTCCTATGGAAACAGTTATACTTATAAACAGTACAACAGCAGTTAAGATGTCCTTCCTGCTCCTGCTTCTAAATCAGTGGCCAAAACACCCAATCATAAAAGGGAGCAGGATTGGGCTCAACTTCAAACACAAGTCTCTTTCTGCTGATTGTGTGCCATTCTCTGGGGGATGGGGAAGCATGGCACAGAAAGGAGCTGTTTAGGGTTAGGTTTAATTGTATACAATGTACTGTGTTCCCTGTTTGAGAATTAATTGTGCTTTTTCCTGAGAGTGAGAAGAGACTGACATATTCCTCCACCTCAGGTGGGTTGAATCCAAGCAGCCACACCGTATTACACTGTATTCAAAATTACATTTTGATAATGACCTTGAAGTGCCTGCGTTGTGAAAACTCTTCAAAGGAGCATTTAACGACTGCATATTATTCAACAACATTAGCGAGCCTCCTTTTGCCTTTAGAGATTACAGTGATCTACATTTGATGTATTTGCAATAATTAGGTAATAAACAACTGGAGACAACTTAGGACACTATAAAGCAAACATTTTCTAAGAAGTGGTTTCAGTTATTACACACTGTCAGTTTCTGCAGCAAGGCCAACACACTACAATGGAGGATTTAGTTCCCATTGCCATGACTACCACGGCAAAGATTTAGAATTCATTTTCTCACCTCACCATACAGTAAATGGGCAACTGTCGAAGGGGAAGTAGGTCCTTGTCTGGGTCACTGAATCGACTTTTTGTCAGGGCTCCAGCTAGTCCTAATTATGAAAGATGTAGCCACATATTTCCTGTCTTGTGAAATTTGCTTCCTTCCCAGGGCTCTAGCCAAGATCATAGGGAAGAACCTTAAGTTTATACTTAAGTTTTACTAGCATAACTCTGTCAGTAAGGGGTGTTATTTTTTGACAACAGAGCTATGCCAGTCAAATCATAGTGAAGATGCAGTTGTACCTGTATAAGGCACTTCACGACACTATAGTTTGTTTTGCTGAATTGGAATAAGGTAAACTGACTGTACTAGGCGGTTGCTGCTTTTGCCTACAAAGCCTAAGATTTGGGTCACATTTTTAGCCTATTTTTGCATCCTTACAGGCATGGATTTGTTAGTTATTAAAGAAAGCAGAGACACTGCTCTCCTGTGACTCAAGCAGCTGGGACCCTAAGCAGGGCCTTGGTTTGAGCTTGGCTCAGATCCTGGGACTCATTTCTAGCCAGGGCTTGGGGGAAAACACTGCACATCTGCCATTCTGTGGGAAGAACAATGGTCTTGGACATTTCCATGAAGCCATATTTATTAGTCCAATTTCTTTCCCCTAGTCACCAATCTTAATTTTGCACACCTGTGTGTGCATGGACCTGTTCCTGAAGGGTGTGCTGACACGCCCTAAAATGCCCCTTATAAACACCTGTTAAAGAGAAGCTTCCCCTAAACATTTGTACAAATATAAGTGTAGCTTATATGCCTCTTTCCAGAAAGACAGAGGGGGTACAAGCTTATTCAAATCCACTTATTAGGAATTCAGTAGAATGTACAAACAAATTATTTCACTATTCATCAAGCTATCATCTTGCCCCATGGTCTTGTTTTCCTAGGTCCTGCCCCATTGTCATCTACTTTCCATTATTATTTGAGAAATTCAAAGATAAAAGGCTGCAAAGGTGTCACTCTGATGTAACTAGTCTTTTCAGCAGAAAAGGAATTGGAGTGTTCCTGGCATTGACAAATCTTCTCTTGAAAATACCAGCCTTATTCAAGAGAAAGCCATTGGGGGCAGCTTTTCAGGGATGCTCAGATTCATGAAGTGTGATAGTTACATAGGAACACATGGTAGGAATTGCAATGTCAGAACACATGTACATCTAGTCCCATGTCCTGTCTCTGACAGTGACCAGACCCAGCTGCTTTAGGGGAAGATCCAAGAAACTCGCAACATGGACAACTATGGAATAACCTGCCCACAAGGAAAGTTTTTTCCTACACCCGGTCAGTTAGTGATTGGCTCATGCTCTGAAGCATGGGGGTTTCCTCTCTTAAACCCCGTTATCCCATCTAATCTAACTGGGGATGTTTTATAATCCATATAAATCTCTAATCCTTTTCTGAATCCTGCTAAGCTCTTGGACTCCATAGCAGTTTGAGGCACTGAGCCCCACAGATCAGTGACTAGAATAATACAAATTTACCTTTTTTAAATTGTGTTGCTTTTCAAGGCCATTGAATATCTCTGAACCCTTTTTAGTTCTGCTGTAACTTTAAGACAGTGTCCTGAACTGTATAAATTATTCCCAATGAGGGTATGCCATCAGTTCCAAGAACGGCATTAACTATTTTCAGTACGAAGTTCTGCCCCAAGACTTATGCACCCACAACTCTATCGTCTGCATTGAATAGGCTGTCACTGACCTGTCCACAGTGACACCGTGCCTCCAATGCGCTGCCCCCCGGTCATAGTTATTTAGAAACCAGCATGAGTAGTTCAAAGAATTCCATTCTATGTGCATTTGTCAGAGATGACTTTTTCAACACTAGCATAATACCCAGTCACTCAGCTTTGACAACTCCCTGTGAAGTTTCTTACAGCCAGCTCTAGCTGCAGTAAGAAGTGATTGCGTCTTCTGCAAGTTTTGCCACCTCATTGTTCATCCCCCTTTTCAGATTAAATAATACTGGGACAAGTGCAGAACCTGTGTGGCACCCCACTATTAACCTTTAGTCCCGCTGAAAGTTGAATATTTATTTTCATTCTGTTTTCTCTGAGCTAATTTCTAATCCATTGAAGTATTTTTCCTCTCACCTCATGACTAGTTTGTTTCTTGGAAAGCCTCATCGGGGACTTATAGCAGAAGATTTTCAAAAGACACTGAAGGCAGCTAAACACCCAATTTCTATTGACTTTCAAAGGGAGTTTGGTGCCTAAGGGCTTGGAAAACTCTCCCTCATTAATTATATTATTTGGTTCTCCTTTGTCTATGATTTTGCTGTCATGTTTAAAGTAGTACAGTAGGTTAGAAGGCATGCTTTTCTTTTACTTAAGGAAAAAAAAAATCACACCATGGTTATCACCATGTGATCATTTCAATCAATTTATCCGAAACTGAAGTAGACTTACTGCTCTGTAATTCCTAGAATGACTTCTAAAACCTTTTAAAATGCATAACTATGGTATTTGCTCCTGTCCAGTGCTCTGGTACAGTAGTTGATTTTTAATGATGGATTGTACATTCTCTTAGCTGCATAGCCACTTCATTTTTAAAATTCCTTTGGGACTCTTGGATGTACAGTGGAAATACTAAGAGATTAGAGGGTTTTTTTATTTGTATCCCCATAGCACCTAAGAGTCATGGATGAGGACTCCCTAGTGCTAGACACCATACAAACAGAGCAAAATGTGGTCCCTATCCTGTAGATTTTACTGTACAGGTAGAAGACAAGAACCATACTCCCTATACTTGATGGAGAATGCTGCAGAAGCCAGTAATACCTCTAAAAAGAAGAAGGAATTGGCACCACTGTACACTGGTCCCGATGACTTGTTGCTCTTTAATTCATCAATTTGTTTCACCATCTCCTCTTTTGATACCTTAATCTGACAGTGCTTCATCTACTAGCTGAAAATTGTAAGCATCTCCCATTATCTTCTGCAGTGGAGACTAATACAAAGAAGTCATTTAACTTCTCTAACATCCTTAAACTCCTCAGTTCTTCCCTTTATTCACCACGGATTCTTGCACTAGCTTCAAGGTGGATGGCCTGTAGTCATAACAGCTGAAAATACATGATTTAATTTGAATAAGTTACAAGAAGTCTTAAGAACCAGAGTGGAGAGGTTAATTGTGAAAATCTAGAGATGACAGTTAAAGTTTCTGTCACAGGGTCTATCCCCACCAAGACACCCTCAAATGGCTGGCCAGGTGCAACATGTGCATCCAACCTCAGTTTCCCCTTTGTCAGTCCCCAGAGCCAGCTGAGTTGCCCCTTCTTTTCTCACCAACAAGACCAGCAGCCATCTCACCCACCCAGGAAAGGAAAGTGGTTCTTCTCACAGTCTAACAGATCCTCTGTTTTCTGGAATCATTTATTAATGTGTGCCTCAACTCCCAGGTCCCTCAAACTGAAACAGTTCACAAACCCTAAAGTTGAAGAGGCAGCAGTTCACCAAGTTTGTTGTCCCTGTGCCTATCCTGACACACACACACACACACACACTCACACTCCTACCTCTCCAGGTCATTTAGTTACCTTAGGCAACAATCCCTACTCCATGACTCCTGCAACCCTACTTCAGGGCCTCCACCTCACTGACCAGTCTCCAAATTTCTTACAACTCTTCCACTGCAACTGTCACCTCAGGGCTCCTGCAGTGTTCCATTCCCCAGGCTTCCTTACCCCTTACTGAGCTCCTCCAGAATCATCCTCTGCCCCTAGCTGAAACAGATATTCCCCTTTACCGAGGAACTGCCTCATAAGACTTCCAGTTGGTAGAGTTCCCCAGCTCCAGTCAGTCCTGACCCACCAGTTCTTCCTCTGGGCCAAATCATCTTCCCTGCCAAGAAGCTCTCAACTTGTGCTCTCTCAGGGGAAATCAGGAGACGCTCATACAGCTTGCTCCAGAAAACCCTTACCTCCCACTTCCTGCCTCTTCTTCCTCCTTGTTCTAACAAATCCTAGCTTTTCAGACACCAGGTGCTTTCTATCAGGCTGCTAATTAATCACAGGTGAACTGGACCAACTCTCAAATGGGCCAATCACCCTGTGACAGTTGTAATGCATCATTTAATCCTGTTCCACACCTTGGGTGTGGGGGAGACTACAACAATAGGAAATATTCCTTGTATGCAGTGAAGCAATTGAGAGTTTTTCAGTGCAGGTAAGAATAATTTAATATTTCAGAACTCACCATCTCTAGTTTATAGGGAGCAGATTTTAGAGCACTATTAGTAGAGATTGCTTTAAAAACTATGGAGAAGGCCAGCATTGGGAATTGACCTCTGTAATGCAGCACAAAACCATTTTGATAAAAAAAATGGCTTTTTTGACCAACTGAAAATTCTCTAACAAAATTTTCCTGTTGGTTGAAACTGACTTTAAAAAATCCCATTCAAATGATCATTTCTCAACAATCTGGTGATATGTTTTGAATAATCATTTGTTTAATTAATAGGTACTAATGGCCTTAACTCTCATTTCATAGACAAATTCTAATCTCCAATGCACTCCATTTTTGGCTGAACACAAAAAAAACAAAAAAAACCCACACCACTGCATAACAGATGCTTGCCTCACAAAAAGTCTGTCCGGAAGGCTTAGCTCCAGTAAGCTACCTAATTTCCTTTTTATTCCCCCAATAAGATTCAATTAGGCAGACAACCTTGCTCTGATGTTCAGTTAACTGAAGCTCCACCATATTTTCAACAAACCAGCCACAGGCTAGTATGATTGATTTGCCGGTATCATTAGCAGGTTCTGGCAGCCTTTTAGATCCTGGTTGAATTAATGCATTTTGCCTATGATTACACAGTCATTATAATAAAGCCTACTAAGCTATTAGCCATGAGTTCTCCCACGTGAAGAATACAGCTCTTTAGTCAGAAGTGGATGAAATGAATTCCTACATGCCTTTAGGTTATTACACTGCACGAGCCTACTGGAGTTAACTATCTCACTCAACATGATCAGGCTTCCTCAGACTTGTAGTTAAATAGTCTACAAGTCTCTGGAAAAAATAGTTTCTGGAAAAAAAATGAAGGCTTTTACAGCTAACAAAACCTTAATGAGACAATAGGACATTGTAATTTAAAGGTCTTTATGAGGTAAAACAATGGAATATTCTGTATAGTCAGCATAGTACTGAGTTGTAGTAATCTTCTTCAGTACTTCAACCCCTCAACTGCAGCAACTCCAGCCTTGACACCCCCTTCCACGTACTCCCTGCAACTTTTCCCATGCATGTGTGTGAAGCATGTATGACATGATGACCTGTTGAGGTACCTTTTAGCCTTCGTTTCTATGATTCTATGCTAGCCAAGCCACTTCCCTCTCCTTATTTAAACTCCTCCTTGTAAATCACTTCTGCTGTTTGTCAACAAGAAAATAGTGAACTATGCAAAATATCAGTTATATTTAATAGAAACCCACTGTGTGCAAACTCCATATCAAAATCATGGCATGATCTTGGTCTTACCTTTGTTCTTCCCTTGCCTCCTACCATGTTTCTCACCCTTTTGTTGCATTACTTTTGAAACTAAATTGGAAACTCTTTGAGTAGAGACTCTTTCTATAGAGAACTAAGAGCCTAGAACACTACAGAGCTCTGGAAGAGAGGATATTCTGAACAATCTAGCTGTGCACATAGATGGCCTATGTTATGTTCTTTACTTGCTTCTCTTATCCATCCTCTTCTGATCCTTCGTATTGCTTGTTATACTCACTACTGCATCATGGCTTAGCTGATCCAACAACATCTTGCACACAACCAATGGTTCACTTGTGCAGAACCCGTGGCGTCTGGGAGTTCTTTCTGGGATGCATGCTGGGATTGGTGCCCTAGCTTGTAAACTGTTCAAGGCAATAAATAGTTTTATACATCCCCAGCATAACAGACTCCTGATCTCAGCTGAGGCCTCTGATGGCTACTGTAAAAAAACCAACATAAAAAACCAAGTTGAATCGCAACATAATACAATTAACCACCCATGGTGTTTTGCATTATTGTTCTATTAAATTAAATGCAGTACCTGGGAGTACCATTGGGTGAAATGTTTCATACAGAATAGGACTGTGTGAGTAAATAATATTCTCACTCATTGTTTATGTTTTGTATCTTAGTTTTACAGGTGCTTTTGTGCACTTCTGAAATGTGATAAAACATCTGCTACCACCAGCAACAAGTTTTCTTCAAAGACCACCCGAGTGTGCCGCACTACACCAAGGGTACAGGATAACAACTTCACCTTTGTTGCTGCATCTGCAGGACCACCATCCTTGGAACAGCAGGAGGCCACTATTAGCTTGCAGAATCCAGAGCCAACCACAGACAATGGCAGAGGGGCAAAAGGAGAAGTGCTGCTTGTAGCTCACTGTAGCACTTAATCAATGCAAATACTGACTTATACTATGTGATTTGGGGGTGTTGGTAGACAGAAGAAACACCTGTCAACTGGTTTTGTGAGTTTGCCTACCACTTAAAGTGATGTATGTTCAATCCACCAACAAGCTGTTGCCATTTACCAGGATCTTCAGGAATGACAGCATTTCAGAACCTTTGGGATTTTTTTATTAATTGAAACAAGAGTCTCCTCTTAAAAAGTGTGTGTGTAGAGCGGGAGGTGGGTAAGTTAAAAAACCACAACACAAACACATTCTAAAGATTTTCCTTATGCTATAAAGACATCTGATGCCCTTATTATACACACTGCAAGTGTCAGGTGTTCCATCCTGGTATTTGTCAGGATATTTCATCACTGAATAGAAACCCAGCAAATGAGTAACTTTTTCTCCACTGGCATGCAACATCAGCAGTATTCCAGAGCATATCCTTTTCTCAAATTATGTAAGTATATGCTTTGGATTATACATATCTTAAACTCATTTAATTCTTCAGTACAAGCCTGCATACATTATAATAATTTTTTAATATGTTGAGCCACTCAGAAATTAAGCTCTACGTATTGGACATTTGCCAAGGTTAATTCTTGCTAGATAAACTATTCAAAAAACAATACACATTTTTAGGATTCTTGAAGGATTCTGATTTTGGGAGAAGAGGGGAAGTTAAGCTATAGTTTTTGTGGGGATATCTAGTAGAGATCTAGTCACTTGCTTAAGCAAACAAAGCAGCAAAGAGATCTATCTTGCCTCTCTCCAGAGCCATGGACCTATAAATAAATTCAAAATTGTATAACTGAGCATGAGTTCAGAGAAGCATCATTATTCAGAACATGAAGATGATTGATCCTGCAGATCATTGCACTGATGTCTGGATTTGTGAAGATTAAGGGCTTTTGGAGAGCATATTCTTGCCTTTTGAGGGTTGGAGAAGGATGCACGCCAACCATGTCTTCAACCAGTCAGTGTAATTTGATCTACAAAGAGGCACAGTGTTGACATATTGCAGTGGAGAAAGTAAGTCATCCCAATCCACAGTCACAAATACGTTGAAGAGTTTCCTTGGTAGTCATCAATATATTAGTGGGCATATTCCTCTGTTTTACCTGCAGGTTTCTGGTTTTTCATAAGGTGTCCAATGAACTTCTTTCAGGACACTTAAGTGTCCCATTTTGGGGGTTACAAAACACTTGGGTTTTTGTAACTTGAAAGTGTTCAAAACATATTGCTATACAAAGAAGAGTTTGCTCATTATTTATCAAGAACAAACAGTTCAGTGTTTACTGTAATGTGAAGAGTTGAGAGTGCAGACACTAAAAAATGCTCTATTTCTCAAAGTGAAAATCAATGGCACTTAACATTCTGAATGAGTTTCAGGAAACGTATGCTACTGGGAAAAAAATCCTCATCTTTGAGGAATGTGCATGTCACTGCTAAGTCAGAGTGGGGGTAGTGTCACCAGTACGTTTTTAGAAAGATATATACAGTAACTCCTCACTTAACACCATCCCAGTTAATGTTGTTTTGTTGCTGATCAATTAGAGAATATGCTCATTTAAAGTTTCTCAATGCTCCCTTATAATGTCGTTTGGCAGCTGCCTGCTTTGTCCACTGCTTGCAAAAAGCTCATTGGAGCTAGCTGGTGGGGGCTTGGAACTGGCAGCCCCTCTGGCTATCCATTGCCGGGCAGTTCAGATGTCCCTTCCCCCCTCTGCTTTGGAGCTGCTCCTGGGAGCTTCCTGCTTCCTGTGCAGCCGGTGAGGGAGAAAGAGGGGTGCTAATGTCAGGATGTCTCCCTCCTCCTGCTCCCCACTCCTGTACTCCTTTTCCACAGTGCAGGGCAGGGGACACAACAGGGCTCAGGATGGAGGGAGCTTGCTGGCAGCAGCTGCAGTCTCAACTTGCTGATCTACTTAAAAAGACCATGTATTTAGAGTGTGGTCAGCATGCTTAAAGGGGCAATGCACTTCTCTCACAGACATGGTGTGTGTCTCTGTTTCTCTCTGCCATACTGTGTCTCTTCCCTCCATTCATGCTGCCTTGTACAGTGTGAGGCTACATTAACAAAGTGTTAACCCTTGAGGGCTCAGCCGAGTGCTAGTTCATCATTTAGCAGCAAGGCATTTCCTGGGAAATATTCCACTCTCTTCCTCTACCACCTCAACCAAGCTTTGCAATCATTGCTGGGTACAGTATTAAATTGTTTGTTTAAAACTTATACTCTGTGTGTTCGCACGTGTGTGTGTGTGCATGCACACACACCCACACAGCGTGCCCACACATGCACCTTTTGTCTTGCCAAAAAAAGTTTCCCTGGAACCCAACCCCCCACCACCACTATTTACATTAATTCTTAGGGGGAAATTGGATTTGCTTAACATCATTTCCCTTAAAGTAGCATTTTTCAGGAACATAAGTACAATGTTAAGCAAGGAGTTACTGTATTTGTATGAATATTTCAGGACCCACAAGAGGCTAGAGCAAGGATCAGCAACCTTTGGCATGCGGCCTGTCAGGGAAATCTGCTGGTGGGCTGGGACAGTTTGTTTACCTGCAGTGTCCACAGGTTCAGCCAATTGCAGCTCCCACTGGCCACGGTTCGCCATTCCAAGCCAATGGGGGCTACAGGAAGCAGCAGCCACCACACCTCTCGGTCCGTACTGCTTCCCAATCCCTGGGCTAGAGCATCAGCTAGTGTGAAATGATGCTTGTAGACTCAGTATTTCCAAACCCATGCTTGAGCATCCACACTGCATTATAAACCTGGGTTTACAATTGCTGGAGCCAGGTCTTACAGCTGCGCTAACATATCTATGCTGCACTATGCAAACCTTCTGACTTGGGGTCTGTGGCTTGAGCTGCATCCACACTGCAAAGTGACAGGGCTTGGATCAGAATCACAGCAGGACTCAGGCTCTCACCTACCACCAACCCACCTTAGCAGGGTCCTATGACTCAGATCCCAAGTGCTTGCTGACCCAAGTCAGACTAATTGATGTGTGGACAGAAGAGGGGTTTGGGCTTAAACCTGTGTTAGTGTTTAGGCTTAGTATGCAGTGTAGACTTAGACTATAGGAAAGCAGGAAATACCATGTTGGGGACCTTCCTCCTAATCTGTTCTCTGTAACGTAAGTGACCTCTGCCACTTTCATCTGCCTGCAGAGTACGCCATTCAGAAGCTGGTGTAAGTCAGTGTGGCCAGACCGATTTCAGCGCATCAGTGCCAGTTTCTATATGCTGGCCCAGACTACATTTCCTAGGATGCACAATGACAATTCAGCCAGAGGGGAGGCAATGCATCATGGAAGTAATAGTCTGACCAGGGAGCCCAGCCCATAGAGAATGGAGAGAAATGATACACTTAGACCACAATTCCCATGAGACACCATGACAGCTCAAGCAGTTCAATGCTGAAGTGTCCCAAACCAAAGTGTTTAGATTTGGATCAGCCCCAAACAAACATACATACATTTTGTTTCTATTTTCCTATAAAAATTTTGAAAAAATTCACAGCTAATAAAGTTTTCTTGTGGAAAGTTGAGATTGTGGAAGCTATTCTCCATTGAAAAAACATGAGTGGAAAATTCCTGTTCAGCTCTACTCAAAAAGGTTCAGGGGTCATTTTGGAAAGATGACTAAAGACTTGGGCCTGATCATCCCATTAATTGAAGTCAATAGGAGATGCATCACTGGCCTTTGGATACTCATCTGAACTTTATCCAGAGAATCCCAAGCTTCTTGATCCTGCAAAGCTTGGCAGAAACTTTCAAGAGAAGTATCTCTCACAGTACTTCAGAAATTTCATGTATTGTCCCAGACAGAATCAGGAAGTACCAAGAAACACAGAAATAAGTAACATTAGGAAAGAATTACACACATTTTTGATATTTAAAAGTGGTTAAGATGAGTTTGTTTCAAGTTGGCCATTTTAGATTTTTCTTTATCCAGGGCTAGAAACCCAAGAGGTCCTTTACCATCAAATTTCAATTATTGCTTAGAAAAAAGAAGCCAACATGCACTTGATGGAAGTCAGAAATATGGCAGACATGTTGATCTGCATAAGATTGTGAAACCTTGGTGGTGTAATGTTGATCGCAGGGTAAGCAAGCTTCCGGCAGAAAATGAATATCGCACACAAGCAGGTTTGTTCCAGTGCTCATGCTGTCACAAGAGATACAGCATGGAGGTGTGGAGTAGGATGTCAGTGCAGTTCTGAGAATATTAGCAAACAGCTGATTATCTGGGGACCTTTAAACATGGACAAAATACAGTACAATGTTACTTTATAGTTCAGAAGGTGAATAAAAAAATGGAGGCATACAGATTAAACCAATTTAAATATACAGGCCTGTACAAAAGTCACCCTTTCAAGTTAGATGACATTTTTCCTGATCTTGAGGGTAGAATGTAAACTAAAGTTTCATTGTAACTATTTAAGTGTATTTGTTACCCCTGTTATTGAGAGCCTTCTTATTTGTATAACTACACAAACTGCAATTAGATTTCTTTTATAATTCATTGTTCTTGGATTAGAATATCAGTAAGTATGTGAATGATGCCTGGTATTTTTAAACAGAACTGGAGCCAAAAAAATAAGGCTTAAAGTGGAAGAAGTCTAAATGGGAAAAAGTCAAAAGCAAACTGTTAATACATGTGCACACTGATAATGACCACTGTACTTTAATTGCCATTCTGCTAATGTTTTAAAGGGTAATTTGTCTTTTTCAGATTGCAAAACTCCCCATTAAGTTTTCCATGCATCTCTTTCCTTTGTTTGAACTTTTGTCCATAAGTGGTTTTTACTGAATGTCAAGTGTGTTTCTGCTTAGCTATTGACTTTGTTATTCTATACTCATGATGGCTTCCACGTACCTAGGACTATGAGCTCTGTACTTCCTGTGACTCCATCATTTCTTCTTGCATTCTAACAGTTCAGCTTCAGTGTATGTTCTCGAGTTGTTAAAAATGTTAACTTGTGTTTTGGTTTTTATTTTTAACAGAAATTGCTAATTAAGCAGGAAATGTGTTTGTCCTATGTCAAATCCGTGCAATTGTTAAGACTCAAAGTGATAGCTGAGATTGTCAGAATCATGTAATGCGTTTGGACATACAGAATAAGATTTTAACAAAACTAAAGGGATTCTACTCCCATTGAAAGTTGGGCTAGCTCTCTAACTGGGCAAGAGCTCCATGACCAACAGAAAGAGTGAAGTGTCATCCACTGTAGTCAACAATTTGTATGAATTACCAAAGCGTATAAGAAATTAGTTTACAGCAATTGCATGTGACGTTAATTCCCCCAACCGCTTATGTTTTTGCATAGCAGGATGGTGAATATGGTGGGAACATAGTAAAGTTACCATGTAGCAAATTGTGTTATGAATGTAATATTAAACAAAAAAGAGCGATATTTACTGCATTGTCAAAATCCACATTTGCAAATGCAAAGAAGAAGTTAGATACAATTTATTTCTGTGACCAAAACTAAAAATATCTTTAACTACAATTCTGTTTCAATCACAGTGTGGAAGAATAGTAATATTTCAAGGATTGATTGAGGCATATCTTTACATACAAAAGTAGAGATTGAGGAAAAGCCAAAGTAGTCTGTACACAATGCAGTCTGCGTACATTCTGAAGCTGTACCTTCTCAGTAGCTACTGTGACAGACCCAGACCAGTGGAGTACAGGAGTCTGGTAGAGGGCAAATATACTGGTCACTGGATGAGTAGTTTTCTGTTCCCTGAGTGACCAGAGCAGGGGCTGCACTAGAGTAATCAGGAACCTGCTAAAACCAATTAAGGCAGACAGGCTGATTAGAACACCTGCAGCCAATCAAGGCAGGCTAATCAGGGCACCTGGGTTTAAAAAGGAGCTCACGCGGGGGGGGGGGAGAGCCAGAGGAGAGGAATGTGTGTGAGGAGCTGGGAGCAAGAGGCACCAGGAACTGAAATTGAGAGGGTGTGCTGCTGGAGGACTAAGGAGTACAAGCATTATCAGACACCAGGAGGAAGGTCCTGTGGTGAGGATAAAGGTGGTGTTTGGAGGAGGCCATGGGGAAGTAGTCCCAGGAGTTGTAGCTGTCATGCAGCTGTTACAGGAGGCACTATAGACAGCTGCAATCCACAGGGCGCTGGGCTGGAACCCGGAGTAGAGGGCAGGCCCAGGTTCCCCCCAAACCTCCCAACTCCTGATCAGACACAGGAGGAGTTGATCCAGACTGTGGGGAGGATCCCTGAGGTGAGCAAATCTGCCAATAAGCGCAGGACCCACCAAGGTAGAGTAGGAACTTTGTCATACTATTTATACACTTTCCCAATTAATCCCTTATGCAATGATTTAGAATGTTTTGTACCATCAGAATTTCTAGATTAAATTATTAGAACCATTAACGTTGAACCAATATATTTATACCCTTCGATTGCCAAACAATCCAGAGAGAGAGAATGTGACCTAAACTGGGTTTGCACAGTTTTGGGGGACAGACTATTAACTGGGTGGAGGGGGTATTTCTAGAAATAACACCCTCCGTTCCCATTAAAGTTAAGATGTTTCAAGGCTTTGGAACATTTCAGCTGATGTTTCTATTTAGACAAAACTTTACTGTATGTACACCAGGAATGCCGTATGCCATTTCAAAAGGTTGCCTCTCTAAAGATTCCACAGCAAGCAGCTGACAGAAGTGATGTGTTTTGGAGATCCATTACACTGCAACTACAAGTAAACCTATGTTTTTATGATCAGCACTATTAGCCTCATTTATGTATGGACCTCTCTCTCCAGTATAACTTGTCCAGAGGTTATACACTGCTCATAGGTGATGATTTCTGCAAGCTGGTGGGCAGAAGGGGAAATTGCAACTATTGAGTATAGGATGACCAAAAAATACTCTCCATTTTAAACAAAAAAACTTTGACTTTTTTTGAACAGCTCTAGCAGCAAGTAGGTTTAGGATAGGAAGTGGACATTTGTCCCCACTATCATCTTTATGAAGGAGATACGCCTCCAAGTTTTCTAGCAAAGACTAGTTTTGATCTGATAGGCTATGACCCTTTGAAAGTCACACTGCACATGCCCAGTTCAGTTTAATATGAACAATACTCTTGTACAGAATTTTTGCATTACACTCATTAAACACGTAGCTATAGAAGGCCATACTGGGTACACATACATAAGGTCTCAATTCAGCAAAGCATGAGTTTGATTTTAAGCATATGCTCAAGTCCCATTTAAGTCAATTTTTAAAGTGTAAACTGAGCACATCTGATTTATAAAAATCAAAATACATTGCATTAGCAGAGTGTGCGTCTACTTGGCAAACTGGCCAGTGGTTAGACAGTTCGAAAAATGCCTGTTCTGCACATTTGTGGTTGATAAACATGAGTTACATAGTTAGGGCCAAATCCCACCCCAAGATACCCTGAGTAATTGGGCTATGTGGCCTGGGGATCTTTCCAGATAGCCCTTCTGCCACACATGTGAACTCCAAGGCAGTTGCTGACAGCCACAGTGGACCCTAGGCTTCTGTTTCCCTGTTCCTATGTCAATGTGTCCAGTGGAAATCCCACCAATCTACCTGTTCTCTTTCCCAGCCTACAACTGTTCTGCATTCTGCCTGCTTCATCTATGCGTCACATGGGCTGGAATGCTGAATTTGCTCATCTGTGTTGCTCTGTTCCTGCTTATGGAGATTAGAAATATAGCCCAGTAGCCTTTCATAAAGTTTTATAACTTGTGTTTCTTACAAGATAAGCGATGCTTTGAATGTCATGCATTCAACTAAAGTGATGGACTAGATCAGAGGTGGACAAACTATGGCCTGCAGGCCAGATCTGGCCCATGAGGGCTTTGAATCTGCCCGTGGGATTGCCAGCCCCATGGTGAAGCGGGCCTAAGGCAGGCTCCCTGCCTGCCCTGGCCCAGTGCCACTCCCAGAAGTGGCTGGCACCATATCCCTGCAGCCCCTGGGGGGGGGAAGGGAAGGGAGAGGAAGAGGGCTCCATGTGCTGCCCTCACCTGCAGGGCCCCCCCCCCCCGCAACTCCCATTGGCCAAGCATGGAGAATCATGGGCAATGGGAACTTCAGGCATGGTACCCACAGGCAAGGGCAGCACGCTTAGCTCCCTACTCCCCCTTCCCCAGGAGCCACAGGGATGTGGTTCTGGCCACTTCGGGGAGTGGTGCGGGGCCAGGGCGGGCAGGGAGCCTGCCCTGGCCCCGGTATGCACCACTTCCACCCTGGAGCCACTCCAGGTAAGCAGCACTGGGCTGAAGCCTGAACCCTTCCTGCACCCCACACCCCAGCTCCCTGCTGCATCCCAAACCCCTGCCCTGAGCCCTCCTCCCAAACCCCGCACTCCCTCCCACACCAACCCCCTGCCCAGCCCTATATTCATGGCTCTGCATGCAATTTCCCCATCCAGATATGGCCCTCAGGCCAAAAAGTTTGCCCACCCCCTGGAATAGATCCTACTCCCTTTGAAAGGGCAAGCAATAGCACAGTCTCCATTTTTTGTCAGTGGGAATAGAATTTTGCCCAATAAAACAAGGTCTCCAAAATATGTTTTATTTGTCACTGCTTATCTGGTTTTAACTCCCTCTTCTCATTTAATAGCTACCATTAGTGAAGGAAAAAAGGGACACCACCATTAGATTCGCATAGACACATGCGAGTGATAAACAGCTGAAGTTCTGCTCACCGAAATGAAGGTGGTATATAGCCTAAAGGGGAGTTACTGGAGCAGAAAGTAGAAAAATGTCCTTCTGTATGTATGAGCTATTTAAAATAGTGGATTCTGACTGTAATGGAATAATATTTCTCATACAGACTATATGTTGAGTAAAATATATTGTACACAGTATGTGTTTTGCCAGTTGCAGTAGTTGCTGTTTAAAAAAAGTCTGTATTTACAGTGATTTGGAAGAATGCCAAAGAATGCTTTACAAATTATACATGATTATCACATCAGCCACCGCCTGGATGAAACTTGGACAAGTTTAACAGCACACAACAACATTACAGAATAGGATATAATTAATACCTTATCTGAACATGCAGGATGGGTAACATGTAGGCAGATTTAATTACCCAAATAATCTGGCAAAGACATAAAGGCTATTGATCCTAGGCCTTGGGATTTGTAACAACCACAAGCGGTCAGGATGTCAGCTTTATCTCTCATCCGAAAAATGGCACCTTCAGTAGCAGAGTGCTTTCAAACAGCATGCTGGGACCGTCCAACACCATGTCTGCAGAGCACAAGAAGAAACAGGAACAAGCTGCCTGCAAGAAGAGCCTCAAAGCCTGGTCTGTTCATTCCCTCTGAATTATCTGGCACTGGCCACTGTCAGACAGAATACTGGGCTACATGGAACCTTGATGTGACCCAATGTGGCTATTTTTAAAGTCTAGCTGAATTCTTTCCTTCTTATGCAGAACCATTACAGCTGGTGATGCAGGCTGAATTATGACCTATTTATACCTGTGAAAGCCAGTGTTCTCAGTGTGCTTACATAGGTATAACTGATTGGAAAATTATTAAATTTTGTTGCAGATGCTCAAGGAGGACTAGAATCCAGCTCACTTTTCCATAGTTGTGTTGGCTCGTCAGAGCTAATAAGAGAAGAAAGCACTACAATTTATACCTGTAGTTTGGTGAGCCTCTCCACAGGCTTCAGGATAAACAGTCAGCCACACCCAACTGTTTTAGCTTTCAGCACAGGCTCTTTTAGTTCTCCACCACACAAAACCACAAGAAATATTGAAAAGTAACAAACCATAGCTCTGAGCTGAAGGGCACTACAAGCCCTATATCTCCCAAAGCCATTAGCTCAAGGTTCATAGACCTTCCTTAGCCATTAGAAAATCAAGGACCTACTGCTGTCACTGCAAGTTGTTGAGTTATCCATACTTTGCCCAACACAACACTACCTCTACCAGCTAGGTCCTTACTTATATCTTCCAGCTGGGAATCAGAACTAATCATTAGCTGCTGCTCAGCTGTAGCAGCTGGTGCCCAACAACTGTCTGTTGGGCTTCTCCTTAGGCCTGGGCTTGCTGCTCCCTGGCTCTGCGGGCCCTTAAAGGGGCAGGCTGCCCTGCTCCAGTGTCTCTACAGTAAGCAGACAGAATGCTGTACGTACAGAGCTCGTAGGACCCATGCACAAGAATCTTTTATTACATAATCCCTTTCCAGAGCAAAACTATTTTTTGTGTCACTGACACTTAAGATTTCTAGTTTTAGGCCTGGATGCACAAAGGAGTTAGGTGCTGTCACTTACCTTTCAGGCACCTCGCTAATCACTGGAACACACTGCAAGTCACAAAGCCTGAGTTAGGTGCCTAGACTCTCCGTACAGTGACTGGGGAAAAATAGTACCTCAGACTGCGATTCACACAAGCCAGTGATTACGGCACTCACTTGGGTGGGGGAGACCCACCATCACCACCTGAGGGGAGACAGGATTTGGACAGGGATCCACCCACCACTCAGGAGAATACTCCAACTATTGGGCTATAGGATATTCTGATGTAGGGCTCCCTCAATCTCCCCTGTTCAAGTGGTTCCACAGAATCACTCAGAGCATGAGTGCACACACATGAGAATTGCTTTATAGACTGGTGGTTTGCACCAGTGGTGTAGGCAGTATGAGACATTTGCATGAGCCCTGACTTCAGGTGGGTGTGCAATGCTGAGGGCAAGGGCAGGAGGGTTCAGGGGCCTGCTTCCCCCCCCACACCATCTCCTTCAGTTGGCCTTGCAGGGGGTGATGGACACTGGCCATGGGCCCCCTGGGGGCCCTGCATGCACACCTTACTCTGGGAAGAGACACTGCTCTCCAGCACACATGGCTTCTGGCACCCATCCCCATCCCACCACCCCTTGCGGCACTCATCTCACCAAGGTGTCAGGCCTATGTTTTTTGAGAATCTTCTCTGCTGCCTGCTTGCTTGCCTGCCTACCCATCCTCCCGCTGCTATGGCATGCATGCATGCGAGGTGCACTTATCATGGGCTCCGCGGCTGTGCAGCTGCTGTCTCTCCCCCTCCAGTTGGGCCAGGGGCAGGGGAGGGGGCTGCACCTGGCCTGCAGTGTCCTCCAGGTCTGGGAAGGGCTAACACTGGGGCCAGAGCAGGGCTGGGGGTTGGCCTGGATACTAAGTGGGTGGGCCACAGCTCACCCAGACCCAGCTAGGCTGCAGCCCACCCAGGCTGTGTCTCTGGTTTGTGCACACACCCAGTGTGTGGACGACCGAGGAGCCAATCCTTCTGCTCCAGTGGTGGTCAATTATTTTGCCACAATGAAAACAGCTTCAGCTGGAGAGACTGAGGGAGCCCCACATCAGGATAGCCTCGAGCCCAATGGTTAGTGCACACACCTGAGAACTAGAAGATTCTAGTTCAAAGCCCTTATTCCATATGGGTGGAGGGGGACTTTGAACTAGGGGTCTCCTCATCCCAGGTGAGCTCTGTAGATTAAAGTTGTGAGGGAAATCTCCTGGCTGTTTTGTGTGAACTCACCTGAGAGGCCTGCTCCAGTAGGGGGCCTTTGAGCACATATACAGGATTGGGCCCCACCGGTGACTTAAGCAAAGGCCTATCATCCCCTGGTTTGTGATTCACTCTGGGGCATTGACCTCTCTTCCAACAAAGTTTTTTATGCCAGCTAATGGTTTTTTTTTTTCCCAGAATTTTATAGGCATTGCCTGGAATAAAGAGATGAGCAGGGAGAATTCCAGCCACAAATATAATAGGATCATTAGCTTTTTGAAGCTGTTAGGCACAAACAATACTGTACAGTTTTTCCATATTGGCTGTGAGCTACATGCCAAATACTGGGAACCCTTTGTTCATTTCTAGCATGTTTCCTTTACATACCTACATACAAAGAGAGAGAGAGAATATATAAATATAATTTGCTGTGGGCAATGTCACTGCTATCATCACTGATTTATCATAACCAGGAATCCTGGATTTAAGGTGGATTACTTCCTCCTCATTCCTGTTAACACTGATTTGCTCGGGTCTTCTAAATACAAGATGACAGCATCCCATAGAAGGTTGATTTGTGGGAAACCTCCTCCCACCTTTTCCCTTTAACTTGCAGGTTGTGCATGATCTTCTGCTCAACTGGTTCCATCCTTGCTCTGCAATTTGAAATAGCTGTGATTAAATCTATTTGCTACCCTGCTCGTTCCTCCTCATCTAGCCACGTGCTGCATTGCTATAATCCATCAACATCCAGTCAAAATCAGTGGCATGTGAGGACGGAGCTAGCACATAATGCAGCACAGCAAGAGACTCTACCTGGGTGTATTTGGAAATGTCAGCAGCAATCAACTGGTTAATGTATTCCATGTTGCTTTGGCAGAGTCAGTAATCCAAGCGTTTTAGTCTGTTTATTAAGAAAAGAGTTCCACAAATGTCTCCCCTCACTTCCATCCAGTAGAGCTAACCAGCCTACCAGTGTTTTGAAAGCTATACAATTTAGCAAAATAGAAGAAGGCCAAGATATATAAAAACAGTGCCCACAGTTAGGACCCTAAATCTATGTCTACACACCTAAACAAGCTGTCTTTGTGTTAAGCGTGCTGAGCATGCAGCATTCATTGACTTCAGCATGATCCATTCTGTCTTGAAGTCAGTGGCCATTGCTGGGTGTCCTGAAAAGATTAGCAATGGGGTTTTTCAAAAGTGCAGGAGTCCTCAGTGGTGGCTGAGGTCATAGAATCATAGAAATCAGGGTTGAAAGGGACCTCAGGAGGTCATCTAGTCTAACCCCCTGCTAAAAGCAGGACCAATTCCCAACTACATCATCCCAGCCAGGGCTTTGTCAAGCCTGACCTTAAAAACCTCTAAGGAAGGAGATTCCACCACCTCCCTAGGTAACCCCCATTCCAGTGCTTCACCACCCTTCTAGTGAAAAAGTTCCTTAATATCCAGCCTAAACCTCCCCCACTGCAACTTGAGACCATTATTCCTTGTTCTGTCATCTGCTACCACTGAAAACAGTCTAGATCCATCCTCTTTGGAACCCCCTTTCAGGTAGTTGAATGAGGAGGGATTTGATAGCTGCTTTCTCCTCTTCTGCAGACTAAACAATCCCTGTTCCCTCAGCCTCTCCCCATAAGTCATGCACTCCAGCCTCCTAATAATTTTTGTTGCCCTCAACTGGACTCTTTCCACATCCTTCTTGTAGTGTGGGGCCCAAAACTGGACACAGTACTCCAGATGAGGCCTCACCAATGTCAAATAGAGGGGAATGATCATGGCCCTTGATCTGCTCACAATACCCCTACTTATACAGCCCAAAACACCATTAGCCTTCTTGGCAACAAGGGCACACTGTTGACTCATATCCAGCTTCTCGTCCACTGTAACCCCTAGGTCCTTTTCTGCAGAACTGCTGCCTAGTCATTCAGTAGCAGTACATGAGATTCTTCTGTCCTAAGTGCAGGGCTCTGCACTTGTCCTTTTTGAACCTCAGATTTCTTTTGGCCCAATCCTCTAATTTGTCTAGGTCCCTCTGTATCCTATCCCTACCCTCCAGTGTATCTACCACTCCTCCTAGTTTAGTGTCATCTGCAAACTTGCTGAGGGTGCAGTCCACTCCATCCTCCAAATCATTAATGAAAATATTGAATAAAACTCCGCTTGATACTGGCTGCCAACTAGACATGGAGTCATTGATCACTACCCATTGAGCCCGATGATCTAGCTAGCTTTCTATCCACCTTATAGTCCATTCATCCAGCCCATATTTCTTTAACTTGCCAGCAAGAATACTGTGGGAGACCATCTCAAAGCTTTGCTAAAGTCAAGGAATAACACATCCACTGCTTTCCCCTCATCCACAGACCCAGTTATCTCCGCATAGAAGGCAATTAGGTTAGTTAGGTATGACTTGCCCAGAGTGAATCCCATGCCTCTCCTCCAAGTGCTTTAAAATTGATTCCTTGAGGACCTGCTCTATGATTTTCCCAGGGACTGAGGTGAGTGTGACTGGCCTGTAGTTCCCCGGATTCTCCTTCTTCCCTTTGTTAAAGATGGGCACTACATTAGCCTTTTTCCAGTCATTCGGGACCTCCCTGGATCGCCATGAGTTTGCAGAGCCATTGGCCATTATCTTTGAAATCACATCTGTCAACTCCTTTAGCACTCTTGGATGGAGCGCATCCGGCCCTATAGACATGGGGGGGAGGGATAGCTCAGTGGTTTGAGCATTGGCCTGCTAAACCCAGGGCTGAGTTCAATCCTTGAGGGGGCCATTTGGGGATTGGTCCTGCTTTGAGCAGGGGGTTGGACTAGATGATCTCTTGAGGTCCCTTCCAATCCTAATATTCTATGACTTTTGCTCATCCAGCTTTTCTACATAGTCCTGAACCACTTCTTTCTCCACAGAGGGATGATCACCTCCTCCTCATACTGTGCTGCCAATTGCAGCAGTCTGAAAGCTGACCTTGTTCATGAAGACATGCAAAAAAAACAGAGTACATTAGCTTTTTCCACATCCTCTGTCACTAGGTTGTCTCCTTCCTTCAGTAAGGGGCCCACACTTCTCTTAACTTTCTTCTTGTTGCTAACATACCTGAAGAAACCCTTATTACTCTTAACATCCCTTGCTAGTTGGAGCTCCAAGTGTGATTTGGCCTTCCTGATTTCAGCCCTGCATTACTGAGCAATATTTTTATACTCCTCTGTGGTCATTTGTCTAATCTTCCACTTCTTGTAAGCTTCTTTTTTGTGTTTAAGATCAGCAAGGATTTCACTGTTAAGCCAAGCTGGTCGCCTGCCATATTTACTATTCTTTCTACACATCGGGATTGTTTGTTCCTGCAACCTCAATATGGATTCTTCAAAATCCAGCCAGCTCTCCTGGACTCCGTTCCCCCTCATGTTATTCTCCCAGGGGATCCTACCCATCAGTTCCCTGAGGGAGTCAAAGTTTTCTTTTCTGAAGTCCAGGTTCTGTATTCTGCTGCTCTTTCTTCCTTGTGTCAGGATCCTGAACTCAACCATCTCAGTCACTGCCTTACAGGTTCCCATCCACTTTTGCTTCCCCTACTAATTCTTCCCCATTTGTAAGCATCAGTTGGTTCCTCCAGGACTTGCACCAGGAAATTGTCCCTAACACTTTCCAAAAAACTTCCTGGATTGTCTGTGCACCACTGTATTGCTCTCCCAGCACATATCAGGGTGATTGAAGTCTCCCAAGAGAACCAGGGCCTGTGATCTAGTAACTTGCTAGTTGCCGGAAGAAAGCCTCATCCACCTCATTCCCCTGGTCTGGTGGTCTATAGCAGACTCCCACCATGACATCCTCTTGTTGCTCACACTTCTAAACTTAATTCAGAGACTCCGGTTTTTCCTGCAGTTTCATACTGGAGCTCTAAGTTGTGCTTAGTGGTGGACTTTCTTGCAAGAGTCCTACCCAAGGTGCTTAGGTATAGCCAGTGCCTAGTTTTAGGCACTAATTTTTTGAAGTCTTAAGCAGAGAGTATGTCAAAATTTTGGATAATCCTAGTGTGATGTTGCACTCCATATGTTTATGGAAATATGCTAATAAGTGTGAATATAATGTAACTGGAATATGCTTCATGCAAAAGATCTCTTTAAGGTATCATTACAAGGCTTATAGTCTACCAAGTATGTTCATCCTATTTGTATGTATGTATCATTCTTGTATCTAAAACTAGAAATATGAAGTATAACTCCAAGGTTCCATTGTAATTGTGCAAAGTGTGGGCCATTAATGGTGGTTTAGAATCGTGATGAATCCCATTGACTTGAACAATTAATTTTAAATGGCTCTGTTTACTTGTAAGCTTTCCTGTACACCTGTGGGCCAGCCAATGGGTAATGAAGTCTCACAGGACATATGAGCATGTCACATGATACTGGAATCATAGAATATTAGAGTTGGAAGAGACCTCAGGAGGTCATCTAGTCCAACCCCCTGCTCAAAGCAGGACCAACACCAAGAATCCATCTTAAACCTGGTGCTTTTCCATTTAGAAGAAGGAGTGGGAACCCAAAGAGAGACAAATGATTTCTGCCTTGTGCCAAAGATATAAAAGGGGGTGGAACAGAACAAAGGAGGCTGCCAGTCATGAGAAATACCCTAGTTACCACTTGAGCTGGAATAAGGTCTGTACCAGGGAAAAGATTTGGGCCCAGACTAGGAAGTCTAGTCTGTGAAAGAAGCTTATTGGAACATCTAAGGGTGAGATTTACTTGTATTCAGTTTATTAATGTATTAGACTTGCATGTTTTGTTTTATTTTGCTTGGTAACGTACTTTGTTCCATCTGTTGTTAATTGAAACCACATAAATCTTACTTTTTATACTTAATAAAATCACATTAACCAACCCAGAATAAGTGATTAATACTTGGAGAGCAAACAGCTGTGCATATCTCTATCAGTGTTATACAGCGTAAACTCATAAATTGTCCACCCTCTATAAGCTTTATAGAGAGTAAAATGGATTTGTTTGGGGTTTGGATCCCAATGGGAGCTGGGTGTCTGGGTTCTGGAGACAGGAGTACTTGCTGAGCTGTTTTCAGTTAAGTCTGCAGCTTTGGGGGACCTAGTTCAGACCTGGGTATGTGTTGCAGCAGTCTAGCATGTCTGGCTCAACAAGATCCCAAGCTGGTAAAGAAAATGGGCTCAGAGGTAGTTTCAGCACATCAGATGACAGTCCCAAGGGGGTCTCTGTGCAGGGGCAGCTCTAGGCATTTTGCTGCCTCAAGCATGGCATGGCAGGCAGGCTGCCTTCAGCAGCTTGCCTGCAGAGGGTCTGCCGAAGCTGTGGGACCAGTTGACACTGTGCAGACAAGCCACCGAAGTCAGCCTGCCTGCCGCCCTTGCAGCACTGGCAGAGCGCCCCCCCACCCCCCCCCCCCCCCCCGCAGCTTGCCGCCCTAAGCACATGCATCAATTAACAGATGCTAATTGTATCAGTTCCAGTAAGATAGAAACTCATTAAGAACCTATTTAAACTTCCCATATGGGTACAAATGTTAATACAACAGCATAAGTGAATCCATAAATAGAAGGTAAGATTGTCAGTGAAGTGTGATGACACATATGACAGGGATACAGAGAAATATCCCTAGGGAACTTCCACAGGCTTTTTAGTTGATGGGCATAAATTTTGCCCAGTGGAATCTCCATAGACTAATTAGATCACTGGTGCTAGTCTCTTTCAGAAAAAATACCTTACTGTAAAACATACTCTTGACAGTCAGGCCACTTTGTCAGATGCTTAAACAAATTTATTTGGCCAGCAGGGCCAGCTCCAGGCACCAGCAAAGGAATAAGGTGCTTGGGGCAGCCAATGCAAAGGGGCAGCATTCCATCCGGTATCAGGGCGGCATCTCCAGGTCTTCAGCAGGAATTCGGCAGCTACTTCCTCAGTCCCTCTCTTCCTCTTTGAGCTGCCACTGAAGTGCTGTGGAAGAGGAAGAGAGGGAGTGAAGGACCCGTCCCCAAATTGCCGCCAAAGAATGAAGTGGCACAACTGAGCTGTCACTGAAGTGCTGCTGATTGGCTATTTTTTATTCTTTTGCTGCTTGTGGTGGCAGAAAAGCTGAAGCAGGCCCTGTTGGCCAGTGTGCTTGTGACATAGAACCCCTTCTTTTTATCTCAGAGAGGGAACAAGGCAATTTTTAGCTAGTAATTGATTTGATAAATGCAGCCATTTTAATTAGTTTGAGTAGATCATTTTTATGTTTGTTGGTAATTCAAAAATTATTTATCAAATATTTCATGTGAATGTATTTTAGCTTTATGCATATGCTGCTAGTACTCAAGCATGCATTGTTTAATAGAGCTGGTCAGACTTTTATGAAATCATACTTCTTGAAAAACGTTTCTTGAAGTTTCAAGTTTTGACATACAAAAAAAGCAATCCCTAGCCCCAAATTTTCAAAAAAAAAAAAAGTGTTTATTTTTCTAAAACCAGCTCTATTTGTTAGTCACCTTTTGGGATTGTTCACCTTAGCGCAGTGATGTCTGTCCCAATAGTAGAGGAGCAGAACTTTTATAAGACAGGAAGGTGACTTCTAATTTAATCTTCAGATACATATCATGGGACTACTTGTGAGATTGTTGTATTCTGTACACATTCTTGTCAATGAAACAATCGCTTTCAGGAAAGGGTCATGAAATCAGAGCGTAAATCTGAACAGATGAATAGTTTCCTCCAGTATCCACGCAGGTCCAATATGAAATTGAAACAGCCTGTAGCTGGTGTATGAAAAGAGTATTTCTTGCTACAGAGAACAGAATTGAGTTTGCAAAATATCTCTAATACAGATTTGTGACTCTCTCCCCGTCTCTATACTACGAAACCTGGAACAACGAAGTGATCTTGCTGAAAGGTTGCATTTATTTTATCATCCTTCCACAACTGCTGATCCGCATACTTTGCCACTGATCTTATCACTTGCTTCTTCAAGAAGAGGTCAAGTGATGCAAAAAGCTTTTTGCTCCAGACTAGGTTTTCAAACTCTAAAAATGGAGGGAGCAAATCAACATGCAAGTGCCATACTTGTGTTGCTTTATATTTTATTGCATAGTATCAGTTGAACAGCATATAGGGAAATCAGGCCATTGACTCCTTTCCGAGCCATATTTTTAAGCTAGCAGAAGATAGGAAGCGTCCATCATAAGATCCTTGTACTCTAGTTCATAATTATTAGCCCTAGAAATATGGTTCACATTTTAACTATTAACTAGGCAACCCTCAGATATATTACACTTTTTTAGAGAGATCTAAAATTCAACAGGAGCTTTGATGAGGGTAGAGAAGTTAAAAAGGGGAAAAGAGGTATGTAGATAGAAGACAGAGGCAGAGAGAGAGGGGAACAGATCTTAGACAAACGTGCTCCTTTTGTAATGATTTTAGTGTTTGCAAAGTCTAGGAATTGGTTGGGTTAGCAATAGCTTGTCAAAGGATGTCTGGCGCTGTCACAGATTTAAAGGAAAACCTCTGACATTACATGGAAAGTTACAGTGCACACTGAGATTCATGGGCTCTACCAGCAGTTGAATGCAGAAATTGCTGGATGAGTGCTAAGCTCCAATGGAAGATCAAAGGCATATTTTACAGGAAAAGGAAAAAAAATAAGTGGCAAGGAAGCATTAGAACAGGGCAAACTCTGAATGCAGCTGTATCATTATACCTTGCAAGCAAGCCTGCTAAAAAAGTATTCCTTATACTTTCCACTGTGCATTAACTTTACAATAAATGTATGGTACCTTTTGTATTCTTTTTATGAAGATCCTCTTCTACGCATAGTGCTTTTCATCCAGAAAAAAATCAAAAGGATTTTACAAGCTCTACACACTCAGAGGTGCTGAATCCTATTAGCCTTATGCACAGCACTCAACCATAGTGAACAGATGTAATTGCAGCTATTAAGATATCCAACCATTTAAGCTCAAATTAGTGCCTGCTGAGATGGTCAGAGTTTGGGACCCAACTTTGTCTCTCACTCCCCAACCTGGAATCATTCTGCAAGCAACACTTAATCCCCCCGAAAGAGAAGCCCTTTACAAGCAGCCTCCTTTGCCAGCCTTTCAGAGTGGCTTTGATGAACTGTGTGCTGTCCAGCTCTTCCCTTCCTAAGGGAGTCACTGTGCTATGAGGCCTGATATTGGAGGGGGCAGAGAATGGCAAGATGATCTCAGAGGGTCTCCCCCACAGACGGAAAACTTTCTAGTTTTGTTGATGCATCAACCACCTCTTCCAGTTCAAAGACAGCAAAAGAGCAGAAAAGTAGGAAAGCTGTCTGAAGTATTCAGTCCCTATTGACTCTCCAGCTTCATCTGCAGCTAGTTCTTGCAGTGAAGTGGGAAGTCCTAATCCTGTGCTGGTGGTACGGCTGTCTGTTGCCATGAGAATGACTGAGATGGCACAAGTTCAGTGTGATTTCACTGTCGGTAAACATGAGGGAAGACAACTTGCTGGAAGGAACACTGCATTTTTCCCTGCACATACCATTCTGATATTTAGCAGAATAGTAGAGGAAAACTGCAGAGAAAAACAGAAGCTGGAATCAAACCCATTTTGCCAGCTTGCAATGCAGAGAAAACTCTATATTCTAGCAGTCACTCTTGAAGGATCTCAAAGTGAGAAAGAAATTCAGAGTTAAGGCTAGTATTCTTAATCCAAAAGCAAGAACAGTAACTCATTGGTGAAGAAAGTTGCTAAGAACCAAGGGAAAAGTGAATAATACACATGCCCCTTGCAAAATCCTTTTCGACAGAAGATTCCAAGCTTTTCTCAACATAATACTCTGAAAAAGAAATGAGGTTATGTAGAATATTCTTATTAAGCATGCAATGTTTATAATGCACACTTTCACTTCAGCCACAATGTTTTTCTAGTTGGATGAAAATGGGCCTATTGTGTGATAGAATGAAACTGATTACAGAGCAGCTTAATTAAGAGGTGCTCACCCAGCCATCTCAAATCATGGCCAAAGGGACAGGGCAGACAAGCACTAAGATGATCCCAGTCCCACTTCCATTTGAATGGAAGAGAATTTTGCCACTGATGTCAACACACAGCTGGTCAAACAGATGAAAGCTTATTGTCAAACATTTCAAGAAATTTGAAATGGAAGCTTCAGAATCTATTTCACTTTTGGGGTGAAATTTTAGATGTTTTCTCCCCCACACAAAATCCAAACACATCAGGTTTTCAGTAAGTATGTTGATACCCATTCTGGATAATATTGTTAAAAACACTGGAAAGAGGTATCCAGTTTTTTTTTTTTTAAAAAGTAGGAGACTATTGAGGAAAAAAATAACTAATTTTAGAAGAGTGATTTTTCTGGCCACAAGCTTCCCATTCAATAGGTTTTGAGCAGCTCCACTTCAGTGGGAGCAGGAGCAGGCCCCAAAAGAACAATGGATTACTGGGCTATTTGACATGATCCTTTTATCACATGGGAGAGACAAGTCATCAGGATGTTTCCACTATGATACAACTTCATGTCATTTGCAACCTGAGATATCCAGTATCACATTCCTTAGTTTCATCCCAGGCAGTGACCTTTTGCCATGGCAGGATTATCCATGGCCTGAAAGCAGCCAGAAAAGGCCAGTACAGAGTTCCCTCTGTGCCAGAGAATTTTTTGCTGGTGAATGTGGCTCTGCCATCATCTATACCAGGTACCACCTGTGCCATGTAAGAGAAAGGAGGCATTCTAGTGGGAGGGCATGAGCAGCATAGGGAGAGGTGGGGGGGTATAGCACAGGAAGGTGGAGCTCTGCTACACCTCATCATCCACTAGCAATAAAGTCCTTTAAATTGTGAATGTCTTAAACTTGTGCTGGGACCTGATGACCCTGACTCAAGGAGCCACAGGCAGACCACCCCTTTATACCATCTGAGCACAGTGTCCAACAGAGAGATTTTAGGCACAGCCCTGAGAACAGGGTGATGTATGAACGACACCACTCTAGAAGTAGCTCTGGGAGGAATTGTAACTGTTATCCCTTCAAATCAGAGTTCCTTCCCTGTTTCCTCCTTGCTGGTAATTAGCTGCTGGTCTATATAATGTTGTCAGCTCCAGTGATATTTGGGTTTTTCCTTAAAGCCCTAGATTCTCAAATCAAGTTATTCTATGAGAATCTCAACTAAAAAACAAAAACCAAAAGAAGACTGTTTTAGCCTCTGTGGTTGGAGAAACTTGAAAATCTGACCCAAGTGCACCCTAAATGCTCAAACCAGAGAAAATGAACCCAATATTACTGGATTTTTAAAAAACTAATTGTAACAGGAAGGCTTGCCTCATGGGCTAGAGACCCTGGACCTAAGCCAAACTGATTACAGGAGGAGCCCCACCTGAAAGGAATCAGATGATTCCTATATAAAAGGAGCAGGACCTTGCAATGAAGAGAGGAAGGCCTTAGGAAGCTATGTGTAGATAGTAGTAAGAAGGGGGACGGCACCAACTAAAAAACCTGTAGAGAAGAAACATCTCCAGGCAGGAGGGGCTGAGATGCAGACAGTCAGATGTACCCACCATCCATCCGGAAGGAGGGGCTGTTCCCTGCTGGAACTGGGATAAAGACTGACAGTTTGTGCTCTAGTTTCAAAGACTGTTATTTTGGACAAGTGGGAGAGAGGGAAAGAGAGAGAGACTGAACTGGGGTTGGGACCTAGAGAGGCAGAATGCACCTGAGGACTCAAATTGGACCCCAGGAAGGGATTGTTTAAAGTGAGTGAGTTCTTAAAGGGCCCTGCAGAGGGGGGTAAACAGAGGCAAGTACTGTAGAATCACCTCTGCTCAAGTGGGGATGCTTGGGAGGCGACTGCCTTGTGTTACATTTAAGCCAGTCACATGATATTAATGAGCCCTGATTTGTGACTTTGCAGTGCTTGGGGTTGGCAATATCCCACGTACCTGTAGCAATTTACAACTCCCATGCTAGCTTAGCTGTGCTGTTTGGCAAGCAGGAGAGGTAAAACCAGGCTTCTGCCAATTCCCTACCCATTCCCCACCCACCTGCTCCAGGGAGGGACCAACTGTGTACTCCACACCCATTTATTCTATGTTTCCAGCCCAGTGCTCCATAGAGGCCAGATAAGGGCATAAGTAAAGATTCTTTTACTCCCAGATGGGTATCTACCCCTAAATTAACTTGGAGGACCTCTGTAGGACAGGGCAGTGGGTTAAGCTTATGTTTACTGATTTTCCCTGTACTGACTGTTCTGAGTCTAGGTCAGGAACTTCCCTTGAGGCTTTTAGTCCAAATACATTTCACAAGAACTAGAACACATGCCAGAGGGTTTGAATTTTTGGATAGTGAGCACCTTAGCTCATTCTACCAATACATTGAATAGGTCATTGAGAAGCACACTCCTCAGCTTACAAAGCTGCTCAAGTAGCTTATTGCATGTTTTTAAACTACAATTCTCTAGGAACAGCACATCCTACCTTAAATTCACCTTAAGAGTAGGAGTACAGCTTCCTGTGTTATAAAGCTACTTCTAAAGGAAACCCTTCCCTGTAGCATTTCAAAAGTCATATAATCCAATCCACAATTCCCTGAGGAAAGAGACATAAAATGCATTAGTTTTCAAGTTGGTATAAATTCAGCACAATTGACTGGAGGGCAGCAGCTTAGATGAGTCAGAGCAAGAACAGAAATAGGGCCAGATTCAGATTTCATTTATGCCAGGGTAAATCTAGAGTAACTTCAGTGAAATCTGTCATCGAGATCAGAATATGGACCACATTCGCTTGCACTAAAGTGTAACTAGTGTAGGAGAACTTTTAAAGCAAAGTGTAGTCTCAACATTTTAACCTAGGTTGTTAATGACATTAGTTATTAGAATAAAAATAATAATGGGTGGTATTTTCAACCAGTCTTTGACTAAATCCCAAAGTACTTTACATGAAGAAGGCTTACTGAGTGGAATTTTCAAAGACACCTATTGACTTAGAAGAAAGTAAAATGCTTTTGAAAATCCCACCAGATAAGCATAGATCTCAAAGCACTTACTTTACAGAGACAGGTAGAGTATTGTTACCACTTTACTGGTGGGGAAAATGGTGGCAAAGATGACAAGTGAATTCCCCAAGGTCACACAACCAGTTCATGGAACAGTTGGGAATACAGTCTGGGTTTATTTGGCAAGCTGATGGAAAGAAATGGTAAAAATCCAGTGATGTCAGTTTAACTTTTGCTAAAAGTGAGATTCACTTTGGGGTTCGAAGAAGCAAGAAAATTACTTTGTTTAAAAGTAACTGTTTATTAGTGTTATAGTGTATTTTTCTTAAAGGTTTTTTTAAACAAAGTTTATATTTAGGAAGTGTGTTTGTTTAGGTTGCTGTAAACCTACATATGTATCCCAGCCCTAATTAACATGTGTATTTGAACAACCTTAACTGTAACGGGGAAGGGAAAAAAGGCAAGGAGAGATCAGAAATAGTGACTAGCTGGATTTTAAGTTACTTTGCTTGAGTGTGGCCAAGTGAACAGGACAGGGACTCAAGACCAGACTTCTTTTCCCAGGTCTGCCATAAAGTGGCATGGACAAGTCATCTATTTGTTATGTCTCAGTTCCCCCACCCCATCTATAACATGGGAATAATAATCTACGCAGCCCGGTGAAGCACAGATCTGTGGATGAAGCTCACTATGCAACATTTGTTATTCTAATAATCTACGGTGGTATTGATAACACAGGGAAAATAGATCGAAAGGACTGCATCTGTGCCCTGCCCCAGCATAAGGTATGCAGTGAGAAGAAAGGATATTCATTGCATCCTCTCCTTGCTTTAAAAACTTGCATTAGACTAGGAATTGCTGGCCCCTATGTACCTCTGATTAAAAAGATAGTTGGTGCAGACTTCCAACTTAGTGGTTCACAGCAAAAGAAACAGACCTAGGTCTATTCTTGACTATCAACCACTGCTAAAGTCAGATGTGTTGGTGGTGGTGAAATCAATGGATAAAGCTAGAAAAATCATTAAAACATCAGTAGGACCAGAATTTCACCCCTGTATTTTCCATTGCTGGGATGAGATAAGGACCAAAACCAATAGTACAAACTGAGGAGCAAGAGACCTGAAGAGTTCAGCTAATTGCTATAGTTGTTTTGTTAATGTTATTGTATTAATTTTATTAACCTTACCCAAAAGGGGGATTTGAAATGGGCAATAATTTGGAGGGGTTCTACATAAGAAGTGATGGCCTTTTGAGTCTGATGGCTCCTTTAAGAGAAGTCATGATATTGTCCTCAGACATCAGCAAGCTGCTTCAAAGGTTGCCTCTCCATGGATTTTATCAGTCAGACCTCCCTCAGCACCAGCAGCTCCGCTTGATTCAAGCAGACCTTGCACTCAGTCCTGCCTCAGGCCTCGAAGAAGGCACTATGAGAGTCAGAAGAAGTGAGGGAAGCATGACATCAAAAATCCACTCCCCAAATGAGGGTCTGAAGTTCAGTCTTAGATTTATATACAACAAAAAGGAAAGAGTCATGCAATTTCCCGTAACTGGTCTGCTGTAGAAGAGAAACAAATTATTTGTTGTTTCAGCTTACCGAAATGTTCCACCTGCAATATAATATTGTTCAGGGATGTGCTTCTGTAGAGTAAGTTCCTGTCATAAACAGATAGTTAAGGGTTAATGTCTTTTACCTGTAAAGGGTTAACAAGCTCAGTGAACCTGGCTGACACCTGACCAAAGAACCAATTGGGAGACAAGATACTTTCAAATCTGGGTGGAGGGAAGTCTGTTTTTGTGCTGATTTTCTTTGTTCTCTTGGGATTAAGAGAAGCCAGTCATGTAACCAGATTTCTCCAATCTTTCTGAAAAGTCTCTTCTATTCAAAACTGTAAGTACTAGATAGCAGGTGGATTAGGCATTTGTTTGTTTTCTTTATTGCAAATGTTTATTTTGCTGGAAGGATTTTAACTCTGTTTGCTGTACTTGTATACTTAGGCTGGGAGGGGGAATCCCTCTGGTCTAGGTGAAGCTGAAAGACCCTGTAACATTTTTTCCATCTTGATTTTACAGAGATAATTTTTACTTTTTTCTTTCTTTAATTAAAAGCTTTTCTTTTAAGAACCTGATTGTTTTTATTCTTGTGTGAGACCCCAGGGGATGGGATCTGGACTCACCAAGGATTAGTGGGGGGAAAGGAGAGAAGGGGGAAGAAAATGTTAATTTCTCTGTGTTAGGATCACTGTCTCCTTCTCAGGGAGAGTCTGAGAGGGGGAGAGAAGGGAGGGGGAAGGTGAATTTCCTCTCTGTTTTAAGATTCAAGGATTCTGAATCACAGTGACTTCCCAGTGTAACCCAGGGAGGGGAAAATCTGGGAGGAAGAAAGGAGGGGGGGAATGGTTTACTTCCCTTTGTTTTGAGACCGAGGGGGTTTAGGTCTTGGGTTCCTCAGGGAAGGTTTTGGGGGACATGGACTGTACTCAAACACTATATTTTGGATTGGTGGCAGCGTGATAAGATCAGAGCTAGGAATTAAGCTTAGATGGGGAACAGGCAGGTCCCCACTTTCTGGATGCTAAAGTTCAAAGTGGGAAAGAGACCCTGACAGTTCCATTCTACCCCAGGTAATTACAGCAGGAGCCCAGACTCAGATGGATATAGCTGTCTCCAGCTTTGAAAGACTGGGGAAGCAGATAAGAAAACATCAAGGAACCTATTACATTTCAAAGGCAGAAGTCACACAGTTGGTCAGAGAGCAGGGCTGCAATCCTATAGGAAGCTGTCTGTCTTCCTCAATGCCAGCTGTGTGCTGAGCGTCCTCTGATAATGATTTGCAGGGAGGAAGAGAAGATTATACTATATTTCCTCTCCCTCCATTGTATAGATAGGAAGAAACAATGGGGAGGTGGGTCAAAACCTATTCAGGGTGGCTGATTTCATAAGTCCTTGCCAATGGAAGATAAAAGCTTCCTGAATATTGGCCTGACCCAAAGTCTATTGAGCTCAATGGAACTCTGCACTGACTTTGGCCAGCTTTGAGTGTGTAATGGGGTCCAACAGAGCTGAAGAAGGAAACCTTGAGATCTTTGTGGTCCCTTTGCTGTTCCGTCCAGGAGGCCATGTTCTAATGATTTCCCACATTTTTGTGTTCTCTCTCCTTAAGAGGCAAATTTGTAGAGAAGAGAGAATTCTAATGTGCCTCATCTGCTTGTGAAGACGTCAAATATAGACACTGGTAAATCTAACTAAGCCTAAGTGAAAAATTAATATTTGAAAAGGACAGTGAAGAGGAATCATGTTTTCTTATCCAGCAATTCAGTTAAACAAAAGTTGCTGGGATAGGTTTATGCTGCCCCTAAACCATGTCCACTAACGCAGATCTTGTCACCCAGCTGTAACATGCCCTCCCAAGACCATAGTCCTACACAGCTCAGAGATATGCAAAATCAATATATGGCAAGAGACCTTAACATGATCATGAGGACCCAACATATACATAACATTAGCTATGAGGAAAAAAGTGATCAAACCAAAGATTACAGTGTGTGTATATATATATATATATATATATATATATATATATATATGAAAAAAGTTACTGAGACGTTAAAATCTATTGGCACTGTTATTGAGGCCTGTGTGCAGATCTAAATACAAACCTATTTTCAAGAAATTAGTTGTGTATCATGGGGAAGCTAACTATGCATTTATTACTCCCTGCTGGGAAGGAAAATGAGATTTGTTGGCACATTTGGTAAAAATTTAGATCCTATCTCCAGTTCATCCCAACAGTTCCAATGAATCTTAACCCGGATAGAGGGGAAAACAGCTTTACAACACCTTGAAGTGTGTTCTCTTGTATGTTTCTATGCACAAGTGAAAAGTTACAAATCTAAATGGCCATTTGCATGCACACACTTTTCAAAAGTGTATTGGCATCAAGGAAACAAATAGATCTTTTCCAGTCCAAAAGATATATTGTTATGAATATAGCTACCACTTTGATTATCACTAACCAAATGGTGATTGAATGGAAGGAGAGAGAAATGTTGAAGGGAAGAGAACAATTAGAAGAGAAAGCTACACATAAGGAAGAGAAACAAGCAGTCACAAAAAAATTAGAGGTGAGGTAAAAGAAAACCAAAAACCAAGATGTGGCAAGACAAAAATGGTTTAAGAAAAACTGATAAAATGTTATGATGTAGTGCAGATGAATGTTTGATTTTATATATCTGGAAATTGACTCCACATGTGTCCTTGGACAAGTCACTTAGCATATGTATATACAACTAGACACCCATGACAGCTGACCTGGACTTGCGAGGCTTGGGCTGGGTGGCTGTTTCATTGCTGTGTAGATTCCTGGGCTCGGGCTGAAATCCGAGCTCTAGCACCCTGTGAGGTGGAAGGGTCCCAGTGGGTTTTTCTTTGCTGTGCAAATATATTCAGTGTCCAACATCTGTAAAATAGGAACAGCACTTCTCTACCTCTCCGGGGAGTTCTGAGGATAAATGTGTTACAAACTGAAGTGCTCACAGACTATGATAGGGGCTAGACTAAAACAGAGGATTATTTAGAATGATAACATGAAGGCACATTAGTCTTCAAGTGCATGAAGTTACACTTGGTATTTCAAATACCTTCATGGCAGGAACCTTGACCTCCACACCTCCTTACATGTTTTTCTAAGTCATCCCAGTGTTCAGGTGGCATTTGTATAGATAGCCATAAGGAAAAGGGACACCGTGGGGGAAGGTTTTGCTTGAACACTTACAGGCACAATTGGGGCAATAAAGATGTTTACTCAGTTTGAGAAAAAAGTCAACATTTGTAGGAGAAATTTATAACTAATAATTCAGCCAGGTCTCATTACAGACTTTGATAGTTATATTAACTGTCCCTTGCCTGTTCTCCATGCCCCATCCTTGGCGTGAGACATGGCACATTGCATCACCATGTAACATCTCAATGCAAGTTAACACTGGCATTCAAGTTTGGGCAACCCTGGCTCACATTGGCAAGCAATGACGACACCAGTGGAACTACTCATGAAAGCAAGTGCTCACCATTATGATTAAGAGTTGACCAGGCCAGCCCTTTATGAACTTATACTCCTCTTTTGAGGTATTTTAACCCTTATTTCAGTGAGAACTGCTCATGTACGTAAGAGGGCAGAATTTGGCCTTTGATTCTCAAGTTCTTCCAGCTCAGACTGCCTGTTATATCTGCAAAAACAGGAGTACTTGTGGCACCTTAGAGACTAACAAATTTATTTCAGCATGAGCTTTCGTGAGCTACAGCTCACTTCGGATGCATAGAATGGAACACATATCTGATTTGCATTGAGGCTTTGAGACCTATATGCTTCTGCTTTGCTTACCATAGGAGCTCAAATATAAATTCCAACTCAAAGGAAGTGAGGAGTTGTCACTTCTGCTTATTCCTGAAGTATGTTTCTCAGCTTAGATCTAGTTCCTTCTTCTCAATCCATGTTGCGATTCCTATCACAAACATAGTTGCTTAAAGGACTGAAAATAAAATAGGTACTGGGCTGAAAGTAATTCTGCTGAACCTGCACTTCTTACACAGACAGAAGCTTAGCCCAAAAATCCAGGTGTCATTTCTAAAAGACTATCAACATTGCCAATTCTTAAATCTTGTGCCATTCTAGAGGCCCAGCAGATGTTGAGTTGAGTCCGTTTTGCAAGGCTCTGTAGAAGCCAATTGATCTGCTAACAATTTATATTCTGACTTTTCTCAGAACACTCTGTGATTGCATGGGGGAACTGCTTCTCCAACAGAGATCTCAAGCATGGCTTTCATAATCCAAATCCTTGCAAAGTGCATAGCAGGAAGAGCAACACTGGAGCCCAACAATGTGGCTCTGCATTGGCACAAGGAAGGTTAAGCACTGGGCATGCTCTATCATACTGAGCCGAGGGTTCTCTCTACTTTGCACTAGATGCCTACTTTGCTTTCAGGTTATTGATTACAATGTATAGCTGATTAACTAACTACACTGGCAATTCAATATTAAAAGTGTTCAAGACCAAATAACCAGGTCAAAACAGTGCAATATGAAAAGATGACACTCCTTTTAAGAAGCAATTCTTATCTCACAGCACATTCGCCATATACAGTAGGTGTCCTTTAAAGATACAGCCTCAAAATTTCTTCTAGCTAGAAAGCACTGTATATGTCACACACAGTTAAAATTCACCAGTTGGCTTTCTACCTTGTTTTTCTGGTACCATGGTGTACCTTTTCTTATCTGTGTTTGGATACCAAACCATTCGGGCATAGAGGGACATCCAAACCTGTGCTAAGATCCACCATTCATGTATCTTGTTTTAGATAGGCTTCCTATTTTCTAATGCCAAAGTTGACTTCAGCTTTGCAAAGTGTTGTGATATGGGTAAATAGAATTGTGGGAAGAGCATAATATATTCAGTTAACATCTTTCCAACACCTTTCTTAGCATATATATTAATACCATGTGCATAATACCTATTGATGTGGTGTGTACTGCACCCAACACAAATATACTGGCTAACAGGGAGTGCTTTGTGTACAACCCACAGAAGTTTGTAATGGACACTGTCTAGCATACACAGACTAGGAAGTATTATGAAGTGCCATAATACTTAAGGTTGTGGAGGGAAGAGTTTGAGAGATTATATTGTTTGAGAAATTGCCAGAGCTTGGAAACAACCAGTACACACTCAACTGCCATACTGGCACCTCAAATAATTCTCCAGAATCTCAGGTTTCATTAAAAAAGTCTAGCTGTTGTGTGACATTCGGTTTGCTTCTGAAGTTAACCAATGTTGCAGTATCTACAGGAGTCTGCTGGCAGCCTAGAACAATAGCTGTGAGAGGTGTGACTGGCCTCATTTATTTCAATAAGAGGTGTTGACTCATGTGTCCCAGTGATATCAGCATTGACATTTAAATCAGCTATTTCCTTCCTCATCTAACCAAGGAGAGTGAGGATCACAGACATCCCCAATGTACTGTGAGCGGTGTCCCATTTTGGTGCCACAAGTGGGTGGCATTTGGGAGATCCCACTGCTCACTCCTCTGTCCCCCAGCCCAAATCAAGAAGGAACCAAGCCCAAGGAGAACCCTACTGAAGCCCCAGTGAGGGGAGCCTGTGTGTGTTCAACAACAATTATTGACCTCAGTGCCTTACTATGAGCCTTAATATTCTGTTTCTTTTTCATGGAATTCAACAACTAGGGGAGATACTAATCTCCAGGCAACTGTAATTATACCCCTTGTAGGAGCCTAGTTCTCCTCTCACACCCTTTTTCCAGTACAGCTCTAAGGACTGAGTTACTCTGATGAGAGGAGAATTCAGTCCTAATTCCCCACCTTCCCCCAGCCCTTTAGGACAGTCATCTTTTGCGATTACTTGGTTGTGCTTCCTGCCAGAAGCCATGTTACCACTGAACAGCAGATGTTTAGCATAGCTCAAGCTAATGGTTTGATATTTCACTTTCTCTGCTTGAAGAGGAATCTAAGCACAGCCTTTCACTCTAGGGTCTATGCAAGGCAACAACTGTTGTAAGCAGGCAAAATGAGTCAGAGTGGGTAACAACCAACATCAGACACTTTCAGGCTGCCAAAGTTCTCCCCTTGAAGGTTTCCATTGCTTAGGGGGATTTACAGAAAAGCCCCAGATTGGGTAATCACCTCAGCCCATAGCGATTGGGCGCAGCATCCTCTATAACCAGAGCATTTCTCTTTTACCCATACAATGTTTCCTGCCTCCTGGGGGGTCCGACTGGCCTTGAGTTTGTGAGCCAAATGTGGGCCAAACCCTCAGCTGGTGTAAATTGGAATAAACCTTTATGGCACACTATTGTGAGCTCCCTATCTCTATTTTAGGAACTGAGACACACTGATATGTACAGTGTGTTTGCCTCTAGAAGTGTACATCAGTAAACAGGTATATCTAATACAGTATGTTATTCGGGGCTAAAAATAACTTCTGTTAACTTAGTAGTAGTGCCTAGAGGCTCCAACTGAGATCACATCCCCCCATTGTATGTATCACTATACAGATACATAATATTTTAAGAAAAGTCTCAAGTACTATTATCCCATTTTCACATGATGTGGGGAACTAAGGCAGAGACAAGGGGCAAGTCTACACTACAAAATGAAGTCAATCTAAGTTACATCGACTTACAACCATCGCAGTAATTAAACCATACTATGTTCCTTGTGTCGGCAGTGTCCCCACTCACCAGGAGCACTTGCATTGATTTAACAGTCAGTGTGGGACATTGTGGGACAGCTTCTGTTCTGAGAGGCAGTAAGGGCTGGTCTACACTATGGGGGGATCAATCTAAGTTATGCAACTTCAGCTACGTGAGTAACGTTGCTGAAGTCAATGTACTTAGATCTATTTATCATGGGGTCTTCACTGTGGTGTGTCAACAGGAGAGCATCTCCCGTTGATTGCCCTTGCACTTTTTATTGAGGTGGAGTATCGGAGTCGACGCTAGAGCAATCAAAGGTTGATCTATCACATCTATACTAGACACGACAGATCAACCTCTGCTGGATCGATTGCTGCCTGTCAGGAGTGGCGCCAGAGTTTCTGGCGCCCTAGGCAGAATTCGGGGGGGGGGGCAGCATTTTGTGCGCTCCCCATGGGGCGCACGGTAGCTTCCGGTTCCACTCCCATCGCGCCACTGAAGAATGACCCTCTGCTGAAATGCTGCAGGTGACAGCGGCAGTTATTGAGCTGCTCAATTGCCTGCCTCTGTTTTCTGTGGCAAGTCAGCAGAAGGTCCTTCTTCGGTGGTGTAACGGGAGCGGAACTGGAAGCTCCCGTGCGCCCAGTAGGGAGCGCACAAAATGCAGCCCCCTGGACCCTGGTGCCCTAGGCGACTGCATAGAGTCGCCTCATGGAAGCGCCGGCCCTGCTGCCTGTCGATCCAGCTGGTAGTGTAGACCAACCCTAACAGTCAAAGTGAGCAATACAATGTCTACACTGACACTGCATCAACCTAACTACAGCCACTTAAGTGTTACGCCTCTCACCGAGGTGAAGTTAAGTCAGTGCAATAGGCAAGTTACATCTGTGGGAGCTGCATATTGGTGCAGACACTTACAGAGTTAGGTCTACATAAACTGCCTGGCGTCGACCTAATTCTGTAGTGTGGACCAAGGCTAAAAGTTTGGTCAAGAGTCTACTGAAGTCAGTTGCCTTTACACTGATTTAATTATGCTTTGAATTAAGCCCTACAGTGGCTTGCCCAAGATCCTGAAGGAAGTCCATGGCAGAGCAGGAAACTGAACTCTGATCTCCAGTGCCTTAATCATTTATTTTAGGAGATCACTCATTTTAAGTGAAAGCTCCTTGATAATCTGCATGAATCTCTGAAGATGCAGGCAATGGCAACATTGGAAAAACAGGGACAGGAGTCAGCATGGGGAGAATGTTATTCATCCAGCTATCAAACTTTGGGTGGCACAAATTCAGTAAAAAACAGATCCTGTAAAGACACAAAGGGAAACATATAGCAATTCTATTCCATTTCATTACTAAGTTCACTTAGTAGTAGAAATTTTCCCTTTATTAATACTAGCCTCATCTTGTCAATGTATTATTGTAAAATGTATGTATCAATGTAACAAAGCAAGTTGAAATACACATCTGTAAAGATCCAGATAGCCTTGTCAGATCTATAACTTTTCCTTTTGGACTTTAGATACACTATTTTTGCATCACTTCCCCCACACACATTACATAATAAGCGACAGATGAAGTTTGAGACCCATTAGTTGGAATACAGCCCTAATACAATTATGGCACTAAGAAGCAAGCTCAGCTCAGAAATCAAAATGCCTCACTTCCTGATTCTGTTGAAGTAACAAAAATGCCTTTGTTATAGTGGCCTATTATTTACCTTAGTGAAACAGAAGGGAAGAAGGATACCTGCAGATGTCTCTGCAGTACAACATTTCCATTCTACTGGATACGCTGGAATGTTTTGCTGCTATTCTTATGTGACTTTTTATTGTCTTATTAATGAATGAAAAAATGTGTGCTGGCTTCTCAATATTGCATTCCCGTTCATGTAATATTTCATTGCTATGATTACTAGATGAGTGTTTATCAAGATGGCGTGTGTAGTTCATTACAAACTTTAGTCACTGTCTACATTATTCCCACAGTGGGAAACCGCAGGTGGAATATAGTTTGCTATGGAAAAAAGAGGTCTAAGAATAATACAAAGTCTGATTCTCATGGTTAGTGCAAGCTGTAAGGCAGCTTGTAGAACTTGTTTGATGGGATACAGGAGTTAATCGTCTAGGACAGTAGCACCATCTGCAGGCTTGTTTTAAAATTCTGAATCACATTCTCTGTTCTCCTCAAGGATAGACACTACCACATAACCTTACTTAGACATCCCTTGGCTACATCATTTGTTTTGAACTAGTACTTGGAGCAGAGGTTAAGAGCAAGTGGCTAGAACAGATGCTCCACTTTAATTAGAGCTGAGTGAATAGTTTTCAGATAGTACCTTACTCAGTGAGTTTAGCTTATTTTCTGCTATGCACCACCCATGAATAGGCCCCAGTTCAGCAAGGTACTTAAGCACATGCATAACTCAGCACTCAAGTACTTCACTGAATCAGGGGCCATGGGCAGGTTTTATATCAAGCCCATTATCATTTTAATATTTATAAAATTGCCATCATCCAGTCATGGGGCAGCAACAATACCATGCAAGTTAGGCAACCAATCAAACATCACAAATAAAGCACAGCCAGATTGAGCAGGTCATGAAGAAAACGCCTTATCGTTTTCCATGAACCCCCACATTGAAGTTAATACATTCCTAGAAATCAGGGTGACTTAGAGAACAGGAAAGCACTAAATTCACTGGGTAATTTATTCACAGTGAATAAGTTCTGCTAATTTTTACTGACAGCCTACAGTACTGCTACTTCTCTTTTTAATGTGACAATATTAACACTTAGGGCTTGTCTACACTGCCCCACGGTTAGCACAGACCAGCAAATAGCACTGTGCTGCAGGCGTGAACTGAAAGCTCCCTAGTTCACATTAACATAGTCTTCTTCAAACAGGACTACATTAATGTGAACTAGAAACCTTTTAGTTTGTGCCTGCAGGGTCCACCTGAGGGAGTTACAGCACAGCACTTGGCAGACGCACTGCTATTTGCACCCCCGTAGTTTAAACTGCGGGGCAGCATAGAGATAGCCTTAAGCCAGGGTGTGAAGAGGGAATTTTCCATATGAGAGTATCTTATCCATGCTGCACTCTAATTCTGGATAACTTCCTTCCTAATGAACTCCCACTGCAAATTTGCTGACAGTCTCTACAACAGGTAGCTTGACTCAGACGTTATTCCAATATACCTTAAACTACAGTAATAACAAAATAAAAGCATAGGCAAAAACTAAAGACTCTTGAAAGCTGTCTGTTGATGGGTCATAATGGCAGACCATGTGACAACCCACACTTGGTGCTGCTGAGAAGACAATGTCACAAGTGCTTTCTGTCAAATAGTGCTGGCATTAGACACATTCTTGCTGTATTTTCACTAAATAAACCAAAGTTAGCTAATCACAAACAAATCCTTCCTAAAGGACTCCCAAATGCAGAATAAAGGGCCCATAATGTTTTAGAAGATGGTAAGAAAGCTGCCAAAGAAACTGATAAAAGATCTACAAATTAGTATGTATTCACACGTCTTATTATCTAACTGACGTGGGAGAGAATGAAATACAAACACAGGAAGATCTTGCAATATTTTCCCTGATTCTAATGAGAAAATCTCAAAAGAAGTGTGTGTAAGGGAGGGTGTAAAATGAATATAGCAGGATCTGATTTCAAACAATCATGTGAAGTTTTCCAGCTATAGCTCTGTAAGGTGAAATTGACAATGAAGAAAAATATTTACTAGCTGTAACCAGGGAAGTAAAATAGGATTAGAATAGACTGCGTATAGCCCTGATTCATACGAGTAAGGGAAATTAGTTCTCTGTATTGCTAAAGTGATTAGCAAGCAAATATTTATATAAAGGTAGGGCTTGAGGGTTATGACACCTTGACCGTTTTTCAAATGACTGGATATTATGTGCCCAATTCTCATTTACACCAAAGGCTAGATCCATAAAGGGGACTAAAGTGCCTACAGGGACAAGTCCAACATTTAAACACTACTGGGCACTCACAAAACCACTGCTCAGCTGCTGCCTAGCTCTGAGGGCACCTAACGTCCGCTCGGGCCCACATTTCTGCCTGTGAGCAAAGCCACCTAAATCCTGACACTGTTGAGCTACTGAGTGCCTGACTCCTGCCTAAGCCCCAGCAGGATTGACAAGCTAGGTGTTCCCCTGCCTATCCCAGCTGCAGGGCCTGCTCAGAGCACAGCTACTGGATCATGCCTAACCTGCACAAAAGAATTGCTGAGCAAGAGGTGGTGGTGATGCCCTCACCTTACATCCAGGAGCCCAGTGATCAGAGCATTCATCTGGAGTGTGGGAGAGCCAGGTTTAAAATCCCCACTCTTTCTGATTTGGGGCAAGGATTTCAACTTGGGAGACCTGGGTTCCAGTCCCTGCTCCAAACCAGGCAGAGTGGGGATTTGAACCTGACCTTTCCACATGCCAAGTTAAGTCTGGCTACTGGGAGAAAAGGGGCAGCAGCACTGCCACTATTTTTCTTGGTAAAGGACTGATCAGTCCTGGGTGCCTAACTCCAGGAAGGGAGTCACAGTTGTGAACCCTCAGGGGAGTGCAGCTCACTGTTGAGGGCTTAAGATCACACCCTTCTCATCATTTCCTACCGGCTATTTTAGATTACTGTCTCTCAGTGCGCTGCTTTCTGTTAATTTTTTTTTGGCACTGAATTCTCCCAATGCATTAAACAGAGTCCTGGTGCCTAACTTGGGGTTATGAATTCCAATTGGCAACAGGTCACCTACAGGTTAGGCACTGAAACGCCTAAGTCCCCCTTGTGAATCTAGACCTAAGACCTCTCTATGCCACTCTGACAATTTAAAAGGACATTTATAGTGGATGTAACTAATCTGTGGCCATTTAAGGCCCTTTATATTGCCAGAGTGGTGTCAAGAGGCTTTAGTGTAGATGCAAATTTGGCACATAATATCTATTAATCTTGAACCATAGGGTTACAAGGGACTGCAAAGGTCAATCTAGTCTAACCTCTTGCCAAGATGCAGGATTTGTTGTGGCTATATCATCCAAGACAAATGGCTATCCAGCTTCCTTTTCAAAACCTCCAGTGAAGGAGCTTCCACAACCTCCCTAGGAAGTTTGTGTCATTGTTCTTACTGTTAGGAAGTTTTTCCTGAGATTTAATCTAAATCTACTGTGCTGTAATTTGAATCCACTGCCTCTTGTCCTGCCCTCTGAGACAGGAGAAAACATTTCTCCATCTTTTTTATGGCAGCCCTTCAAGTATTTGAAGACTGCTATCATGTCCCCTCTTAATCTCCTCTTTTCTAAACTAAACATATCCAGTGCCTTTATATGGCTTCCATTCCATCCCTTTGGACATCCTTGTCACTCACTTCTGGATCTTTCTAGTTTCCTCACGTCCTTTCTATACATTGGTGACCAAAAGTGAACACAGTACTCCAGCTGAGGCCTAACCAACACCAAGTAGAGTGGTACAATCACCTCCCATGACTTGCATGCTATCCCTTTGTTACTGCAAACTAAAACAGCATTTTTTTTTGCAACAGCACCACATACCTGCTCATGTTGAGATTGTGATCCACAACTCCCAGATCCTTCTTAGCAATGTCACTACCAAGGAAGTTATCCCCCATTCTGTATTTGTGCATTTGGTTTTTCCTCCTTAAGTGTAGCACCTTACATTTGTCTTTGTTACAAATCATTTTGTTGGTTATAGCTGTAACGGTTTTGGGACTCACCACCACAGTGCCTCCTGCTGGTGACTTTAAGAATTAGCTCAGTCCAGTGGAGCACCCCCTCCTGGTGGTGTCCTGTCCATTGTCTCACCCTCAGTCAGCATGTGGACCCGCATTGCTCCCAACTTGCAGCATCCTCTTCAAGCCACTGCCCTCCAGCAGCACCCCTTAGTCCAACCTCACCCCCTTCCAGGGAGGGGTGTCAATCAGCTGTCTCTCTGCACCCCAGGTAATGTGAGCAACTGCACCCTCAACATCACACCCCTCTTGGCAGGGGGTTGGTGCAGCCCTAGATGGCCACTCCCATCAGCCAGGTATAAGGCAAGGAGGAAGGAGAGGGGGGACCCAGGCCTGCCCACTACTCTCAGTCCCAACCCAGGGACTCTCTAGTGGCAGCCATCCTGCTCTCCTTCTCTTCCTCCATCTGTCCACATCCCTGGGCTGCTTCCCCTTCAGCCCTTCACACCAGATAGGCTCTTCCCCCTCACGGTCTGCAGCCTGGCAGACATTAAGCTGGAGTTCCCTTCTGCTCCCCCAGGTCTGCCCAGCACTGCACTGTCCCAGGTGCTATTCTCCCAGCTCTGGAGACAGACCCTCCCCTGTCAAAGGCCTGGGACAAACTGACTCTCCTCTTCCTGAGCAGCCTTTCTATAGGGCTGAGACTGGCCCTGATTGGCTGCCTCCAATCTGGGCCCTGATTGGCTCCCAGTAAGTCCTTCTCTGATTGGCTGCCCACCTGCGCAGGCACACTGGCCTGCTGCAGCCTAAATTCTCAGGGAGTAGGGCAGCTGCCCCACTTCAATAGCCCAGTTCTCCAATTTATCAAGATCCCTCTGAATTTTAACTTTATCTTCCAAAGGGCTGGCAATCCCCACAGCTTTGTGTCATCTGAAAATGTTGTCAGTCTTGTCTCTATACCTACATCCAGATCATTAATAAAGATGTTAAACAGCACTGGGCCCCGAACCGGATCATTGTGGAACCCCACTTGAGACCTCCCTGCAATCTGACATCATTCCATTAATCCTTACTCTTTGTTTGCAGTTCTTTAACCAATTATGTATCATGGATTATATGCCATCCAATTAATGGTAGTTCCACCAACCTCACATTTCTCCAGCTTACCTATCTAGAAAAATAGTTGAAGTGTCATATGTTTTCTGTTACTCTAGCTCTAGTCCCTAAACACCATCCATTTTACCATCCCTGCACTCAAAGTCTTCCATCTCCCAGAGGGTGTCCTAGCCCTGGACTACAGAGTCATTCTATTCTCTCTCTTCATGGATCTCTAAGATGGCATTGGTGCCTCCCTGCTGCCTGGATTTAAGTGCCTATCTCAAAGAGCAGAAGAGAAATTGGAACACGCCCCTCTAATCAGCATCTCTCATTGGCTAATTTAGGCAGCTCCCTGCTAGCATGCTGGATTTTATGGATCACAGTCCTAGGTTCCTCTCTCTCCCTTAGGCACCTAACTTGGTTTGGTGGATCACAGTGAATTCCTGTGATTTTCCAGGTGCATAGTAGTATGGGGCCATGATGCTCAGTGTTGCAACATAAGAACATAGGAACATAAGAACAGCCATACTGGGTCAGATCAAAGGTCCATCCAGCCAAGTATCCTATCTACCAACAGTGGCCAATGCCAGGTGCCCCCAGAGGGAGTGAACCTAACAGGTAATGATCAACTGATCTCTCTCCTGCCATCCATCTCCATCCTCTGACAAATAGAGGCTAGGGACACCATTCCTTACCCATCCTGGCTAATAGCCATTAATGGGCTTAACCTCCATGAATGTATCTAGTTCTCTTTTAAACCCTGTTATAGTCCTAGCCTTCACAACCTCCTCAGGCAGGGAGTTCCACAGGTTGACTGTGCGCTGTGTGAATAAGAACTTCCTTTTAAACCTGCTGCCCATTAATTTCATTTTGTGGCACCTAGTTCTTATATTATGGGAATAAGTAAATAACTTTTCCTTATTCACTTTCTCCACATCACTCATGATTTTATATACCTCTATCATATCCCCCCCTTAGTCTCCTCTTTTCCAAGCTGAAAAGTCCTAGCCTCTTTAATCTCTCCTCATATGGGACCCGTTCCAAACCCCTAATCATTTTAGTTGCCCTTCTCTGAACCTTTTCTAGCCAGTATATCTTTTTTGTGATGAAGAGACCACATCTGTATGCAGTATAGATTTATATAAGGACAGTAAGATATTCTCCATCTTATTCTCTATCCCTTCTTTAATGATTCCTAACATCCTGTTTCCTTTTTTGACTGCCACTGCATGGACATCTTCAGAGAACTATGCATGATGACTACAAAATCTCTTTCCTGATTAGTTGTAGCTAGTCCCCATCATATTGTATGTAGAGTTGGGGTTATTTTTTCCAGTGTTCATTACTTTACATTTATCCACATTAAATTTAATTTGCCATTTTGTTGCCCAATCACTTAGTTTTGTGAGATCTTTTTGAAGTTCTTCACAATCTGCGTTAGTCTTAAGTATCTTGAGCAGTTTAGTATCATCTGCAAGCTTTGCCACCTCACTGTTTACCACTTTCTCCATATCATTTTTGAATAAGTTGAATAGGATTGGTCCTAGGTCAACCCTGGGGGAACACCACTAGTTACCATGTACCACTATGTAATTTACCCTTACTCTTTACTCTCTTCATGGATCCCACCCTTAAGTAAAGCTTTCACCAGATGGCTCAGCAAAGGTCACTGGAGTGGCAAACAGTTAGTTGTCTGCAGCTCTGAAAATTACTTGATTTTTCTAATTTATTCACATTATGCAAGAGCAAGTCATTCATGTAAAAGAAAAAAAGGACTCATCTTGCATCTCCAGAAGAAAAACACAATCAGCAACGCATGGTATTACTGAAATAGCTTTCCAGTAAAAAAGGGACCATCTGTTTCTTGATGTCATTTCTGCTTAGTTTCACCTTGCATGACTTTCTCAATTTAACCCATTAGCAATTATACCACTGGAGACCATTTGCTGAAGGCTCATGATGGGAAAATAGGAAGGAGAAGGCCAAAACCTTTTGGAAGGCAATGCTGTGATTTTGAAAGCTAGAGCAGCATCACGGAGAGGAACCTTGCCATTTGGGTAAATTTAAAGGCCTTATCTTTATGCAACATGTTGACATCAATCAAAAGTGAACTCCCACCCTGATATATAAGCCTTGTGTCATGATTCAGGTTACTTGCCTGAAATCAGAGAGAGTAAGGCCACCATTTGTGTCCCGTTGTGGGCTAGCCAGACCTTGAGCCCATGGCATCTGCAACCTGTGGTCAGGTCATGGGGTTGCAGTGCAGACAGGAGCCACTAGTCCCAATTGTGTGCTGGAGTTCTGGCTGCAGCCTATCCATGTCACTTGCAAAATGTGTTCAGGCCTTTGGATTCTGCCCCCAGTACATTGCTCTCTGCCCGCCTATGCTGAGCGAACACCTATGCCCAGCATCATGCAACTGAGAGAAATAAGTTCCCCTCTGCACAGCTCCTCTACTATCACCCCCTTTCCTAGCCTCTAACTGGAACTTCACTGAGCTGAAGAGCCTTGCTCAGGACACTTCTGACGGCATTCACCTTGGTGCAGACTGTGACCCATTTAGCCTTGACCAGAGAGACTGGGATTGTCAAATGAGGGCAAGGAAGTTCAGTGATCTGAGTACTTAAATTGCTAAGCTTCTTTTAAGAGTCCCAGACAAAGTTATCCAATCCAGACATTCTTCATTAAAGCTCCTATACTCTAAGACTTTGACCAAGTTAGGGACACCTTGCCAGACAAAGGCTTTGTCAGCATCTAACTGGCCTTCTTTTGAAAGTGTTTTATTTTCCTTTTATAGTTACCCGAGCCCCATGTGTTCTTGATCAGTGCCTTTTGTTCAGGCTGGCCCAAGTATGCCAGAGAAGTCACAAGTTACTTTTCTCTTAACCTGGCAGTCAGTGTCTAGAAGAGAAAGAATAAATATTTAGCTTTGCTGTCTTTGGGTCAAATCAAAACCAAGTGGGGTAAACATATCTGATACCTTAAACCCAAAACTGGTTGCAGAAGCTGGTCTCCATTTTCAGGAGAAAATGGTTTTTAAGAATCAGTCTCAAATCCATTTGGGCCTACTGACATATTTGTTTTTCATGATTGGCCTCTTCCTCTTGTTCTCCTTTTGTGAGGTTTCTGTCAATGTTTCAGCCTTTCAATTAGTGGCCCAGCTCCTACTGGGAGCCAAGATCCGTGATACCTCACAGAATCAGGGCCCTGTGACTTCATTACTGGGGACATATTCCAATATCTTGACTCAGCTTGACTAGAACTTTGCTTCATGAGTGATCCCATGGACTTCAGAAGCTCAGAATCTATCCCAGTAATTTTACCTGGCATGTTGTAGTTAGAGTTTGGGTGGAATAGTTTTCCCATCATCCCATTTCCCATCTTAACGAAAATTAAGATGCAGAATGGGAACATTCTAAAACAGGATGACAAAGATCTTTTGACTTCTTTTTTCCCCCACAGGACGGGTGAGGAGAAAAAACAAAAAAGGAGAGAGCTCTACCACGAATAGCCAGTAACTCATTCTTCAGGAAGTGGAAAATCCATGTTCAAGTCTGTTCTGCCTGGTTTGGCTCAGTCTTTGTTTTGCACCACAGAGATTCCATCCTGCCCCTGAGAAATCTTTCCAACAAAAGTTTTGTCAAAGCTGACATTTTCCATTGAAAACTCCTTTGGCAAAAGAGTGCTGACTTGTTCTCTTTGTAATGTATGTCTAGGCTTGGTAAAATTCACTTTTCTTTTTTATAATATAATGTCTATGGAGAACGATATGTATTTTAAGCATTTTTTCTATTTTTATTGTTTAAATTTACCTCCTCATAATTTCTCACGAGAGTGTAACACAATTATTTAATGACAAGTATCAGAGGGGTAGCCGTGTTAGTCTGGATCTGTAAAAGCAGCGAAGAATCCTGTGGCACCTTATAGACTAACAGACGTTTTGGAGCATGAGCTTTCGTGGATGAATACCCACTTCCTCAGATGCAATGACAGTAGAAGGTAAGATTGAAAAAGTAAAATCTTTATAACCATTAAAACACAACTTGTCAAAAATTACATGTCAAAACATACAAAGCAAACATCCTTAAACCTAGCACTCAAGATTTTTCAAGCAGTATTTTTCTTACTATGTCTAGCTGTAAATTTCAGTTGTTATTGATGGAAATATGTTGTCTGTTTGTGTGTGTGTGTGTGTGTGTGCGCGTGTGTGTGATATCAACATTTATAGACATTGACCAATAAAAATCTAATCCTTCCAATGCAATGTCCCACATTGCATGTAACTCCTGTTCCACTACAGAATGTTTGGCAATAGTGTATAAGAACTTCAGCACCCACTTCAGCTTTATTTGTTAGCCTATTAGGTCATGCAAAGGATTGTTGTTTCTTAATTGAAGAGCGCTCCACTGGCTGTGTTTCACAGTAAGCTCTGTTTGATAAGCAGTATTGCTTGCCTCCTTGTTTTCCTTTAAAGAGAGTATTCAAGTCTTTCAGCTATTTTAACTATTGGCATTTCACATGACCAAGTTTGTTTATTCTTGGATTCTAACTCCTTAACTGAGAGCTTTCATTGAATGTACTTAACTGGCCACTGTTATTCCTTATCCAAGGCAAGGTCTATTAATACACCCTCTCAAATATTTTCTGGGCATCTAACATTGTTGAAGAAGTTATTTTCCACAATGCTCAAAGGGCATAGAAAGTAATAGCACTCTCTGTGCAATGACCTCAGCTCTCTCCATCTACTGAGCACATAACACAGGTTCATAGAGCTTCCCATTAAAGAATAAGATAATTTAAGTTTGTTACTACCAAACTGATCCTTTTTGCATGTGTTTCAAGCTCTCCAGGGCTAACAACATCTTCTACATGAGTCCTTCTGGCTTTAAAGATCATTCTAACTGCCCTATCACTTCACTCTCTGGGTGCACTGCTGCATCCTTTTCTACTTCTAGCAATCACACAACTCAGGTTGCAAATGAAGATCTCCTTTTCTGAGATCTGCATTGATTGACATGAATTTACAGTCCAACTCAAAGGCAGAGTGTTCCAGGACTCAATAATTCCTTTGGTCCTTCTCCAAACTTCACAGTAACTTTTCCCTTCATGTAAGTGGCCAGACCTCAGTATCTACCTCATGACTCTGTTGACCTCTACCCAGAATAAGTACCTACATTTGCCAAGTACTTACTTCCTGAGTTATTATAAAGCCTCTGTCTCTCTAACCTTTGCATTTCTCTGATAGCATCAAGAGCTTTGCCTTGCATCCCCAGAAAGTAGTCATATGATCCTCACTCACATGACCCTTCTCCAGCATGTGTTCCATCTGGAGATTGCTGTCCTAAAATCTCTTCAACGGTCCACCTGCTTGTAACAGCTGTGTTGAGCTGCACTTACAGGATCCTGTTACAATGGTAATGTTAGAATCTATGCTCTTCTTTATTGCTTGTAGAGAATAACTATGGGGAAAATGGAGCTATGGCTGAGAGTATATATCAGTATTTTAGGGTAAAGCACCTTTGTTATAATAATGCTGTAATAATCCCAGAAACAAGTATGATAAATAAACCCAGGGTATTCAGAGTCAATGTTAAATAAATGAAATCCATACATGCTAAGGTACAGAAGGCCAAAATTAGGACATCTAAACAACCTTAACTATGCACTGTAATATCCCCATGCAATAGTTTATGATTAAAGCATGTTAGTGATTGTAATCTCAGACTAGATAAAACTGATTTTAATGACTGATTTTCTATTGTATTTTTCCTTGTGGTGTCACAAGGTGTCATATGCCACCTGTGCATTCATCATCACAGTGATCACACATACAGAAGTAATGGAATGCCTTCCTGCACAACCATTCCCCAATCAACCACAATGAGAAAGTGGGGGCTTACAGCACGCCTATCTTAGTCCTACCTGCAATTCAGGAACTCATTATGAAACAAGTATCCTTCTCTTTCCATTGCTGCAAACTGTTTCCCAGTAATGTATTATTGAAACATCATGTTTAGTTTAACATCAGGCAAGATCTAAATAACAAGTAAGAGGGAATTTTCCTATCACTAGACACTTTAGGCAAGGCTGGGACACATAAGACACTGCTCATGACAAAGCAGCATTGCCCATGTGAGTCGCACAATATTTGGTGTTTTTCTTAAAGTCCCGCTTCTTGGAGTCAGAAGATAACATGAGAATCTCAGTTTTCAGTTTTTAAAAAGAAAGTTCCTAGCAGGGGCGGCTTTAGGTATTTTGCTGCCCCAAGCACAGCAGGCAGGCTACCTTCAGTGACTTGCCTGCGGGAGGTCCTCGGTCCCACGGATTCAGCGGCAGCCTGCAGGAGGTCCACCAAAGCCGTAGGACCAGCAGACCCTCCGCAGGCATGCCGCCAAAGGCAACCTGACTGCTGTCCTCGCGGATACCGGCAGAGCGCCCCCCGTGGCTTGCCGCCCCAGGTACATGATTGGCGTGCTGGTGCCTGGAGCCACCCCTAGTTCCTAGTCCTCACAGTTATAGAGAGAAACTTAAAGAAAATGAAGCAAAGGTGCCCTAAAGACACAAAAACCAGAAGACAAAGGAAAGCAACTGCACTTTTTGTTATCCATGTTTTTAAACTCATGATTTTGAGGGCAATCTCATGATTTTTAAACATTTGGGATTGGCTTGTGTGACTCCCTGTGCAGGTCTAAGTAAACAACATACAGACAAGGAGGCTGATGAAAGATACAGCTGAAGAGTACTTTAAAATACAGTTCTCTTATCTGTTAACCCTTTGCCATATTCATTTCCATTTGAAATGGCGAGCTTAGAATCATCTGATTTCCTTTGTGGAGGATCTTACAGAGATCAACAGTTTGCTGAGAATATATTCAACAAGTATCCCTAGTACCTATCCAGGGTTTTTCCCCCCTTTGTATTTCCAGGCCTGCTCAATATCCTTATGTTGATATTTCCACAACTTTTCTTTCAAGGCATCAAAGCTAACACTTTGTTTGATTTTTCTTTTCTAAGAGATAAATTAGGGTCCCTGCTTATTCCCCTATCCTCTCTCACCAATCTCTCTTCTGCCTACTCAGTCTTCTCAGCCGGTTTAACCGAATTCATCTGTGAAGACTGAGACTGGCCTGTCTGATCTTTATGAAAGAGGCTGCCAATTCCCATTGATAGTCTCTAAATTATTTCTTGAAGTTCTTAGTTTCCCTGGAAATGCTGCTCACACCTTTGGGATCTGTGTTGCTGCATAGCAAGTGAGGGTATGACTCTACCGTGCTGTAGCCTGACGTATAGTAACTCAACCAGGTGCATGCTGCTACCTGCAGTGAAAGTATCTGAGTGCCACACTCCAGGATGTTCAGTGAGCTGCATCAGTGTCCACATAGTGAGTTACTGTGTGGCAAGCTAGTCAAACCCTGGCTTGCTATTCAGTAATCCCTCATGTAGACAGACTCTCAGTGGGAAAGGCCTCTGTGGTGACTCTTCCACTTCCACTGAGACTAGAACCCGTGGAGACAGTAGTTCTGATGGAATGCACAAAATTCTCTTTTCCAAGTGCTTAATTTGTGCCAAGGTTTAACAGGGATGAGCCCTGGCACCTCTAGGCTTGGCAGTTCATAGCCCTGGCACCTCTGGGCCTGCTGCATCAGCTATGAATGTAAAAAACTTGCTTGAGCCCCAGCACTGCTGTCATTATAAATTAAGTGCTGCTCTTCTCCCACTGGAAGTCATAATCACCAAAGGTTGCATTTCAAATTCTGTGCCTATTTCAAAGTGGCAGATGAATTTAAATTCTATCCAGAGGCTTCAAGAGCGCAAACATCAGGCAGTCCCTAGGTGGGTGGCCCATATGTTTTGTCTAAAATATTTGCAATGCTGCAGGCTGTTTTTTAGCTTAGCCACTTGAGTGAAAAAATGGCAATTGAGAAGGAAATAATTGAGCACAGACTAACTCAGGCTTGAAAATTAATCTCTCCAAAATACACATTACATGATCTGGGCTTGTGATGCGTGCATCTTCTCACTCTCTAGAGCGTGCTGACAGAAAGGGCAATTTGTCTGTAGGAATTGGCCCAACAGCCAAGTTCTGAAAAAAGTGGGGTCCTCTGAGTGCTGGAGTTTCCTGGAAACACAAACCACAATCGTAGGCCCCTGTCCTGTGAAGACATACACATGTGCTTAACTTGATGCAGTGGGAGCAGTAGTTCCATGGAAATTAATAGGACCACTCACAGTGCATAATGCTGAGTAGGTACATACGTCTTTGCAGGATCTGGCTTTTAATATTTAGCTGTACTTTTCAGTATTAAATGTAGTTAAATAGAGAAGAATGGATGAGATTCTATGGCCTGTGCCATAGAAGCATAGGACTAGAAGGGACCTCGAGAGGTCATCTAGTCCTGTCCCCTGCACTCATGGCAGGACTAAGTATTATCTAAACGATCCCTGACAGGTGTTTGTCTAACCTGCTCTTAAAAATCTCCAATGATGGAGATTCCACAACTTCCCTGGGCACTCTATTCCAGTGCTTAACTGCCCTGACAATTAGGAAGTTTTTTCTAATGTCCAACCTAAACCACCTTGGCTGCAATTTAAGCCCATTGCTTCTTGTCCTATAATCGGAGGTTAAGAAGAACAATTCTTCTCCCTCCTCCTTGTAACAACCTTTTATGCTTTTTATGTTTTTGCATGGCTTTACGCAGAAGGCCAGACTAGAGAATCACAATAGTCCTGATAGGCCATAAGATCTATCAGGCTATAAATAGCCTATTTATAACTCAGTAGAAAGTTCAGCGGTCTCTGCATTTCAAAGGCAACTTCATAGACTCATAGACTCATAGGTCAGAAGGGACCAATATGATCATCTAGTCTGACCTCCTGCACAAGGCAGGCCACAGAACCCTACCCATCCACTTTTATAACAACCCCTAACCCAGGACTGAGTTATTGAAATCCTCAAAATTGGTTTGAAGACCTCAAGCTGCAGAGAATCCACCAGCAAGCGACCCATGCCCCACGCTGCAGGGGAAGGCGAAAAACCTCCAGGGCCCCTGCCAATCCGCCCTGGAGGAAAATTCCTTCCAGACCCCAAATATGGCGATCAGCTAAACCCTGAGCATGTGGGCAAGACTCACCAGCCAGCACCCAAGAAGGAATTCTCTGCAGTAACTCAGTTCCCATCCCATCCAACATCTCCCCGCAGACCATTGAGCAGACTTATCTGGTGATAATCCAAGATCAATTGCCCAAATTAAACTATCCTATCATAACATCCCCTCCATATACTTATCAAGCTTAGTCTTAAAGCCAGAAAAGTCTTTTGCCCCCACTACTTCCCTCGGAAGGCTGTTCCAGAACTTCACTCCCCTAATGGTTAGAAACCTTCGTCTAATTTCAAATCTAAACTTCCTTATATCCAGTTTGTACCCATTCGTCCTCGTGCCTACATTAGTACTAAACTTAAATAATTCCTCTCCCTCCCTAATGTTAACCCCCCTGATATATTTATATAGAGCAAGCATATCCCCCCGCAGCCTTCTTTTGGCCAGGCTAAACAAGCCAAGCTCTTTGAGTCTCCTTTCATAAGGCAGGTTTTCCATTCCTCGGATCATCCTAGTAGCCCGTCTCTGGACCTGTTCCAGTTTGAATTCATCCTTCTTGAACATGGGACACCAGAACTGCACACAATATTCCAGATGGGGTCTCACCAGCGCCTTATATAACGGTACTAACACCTCCTTATCCTTGCTGGAAATACCTCGCCTGATGCATCCTAAAATCGCATTTGCTTTTTTAACAGCCGTATCGCATTGGCGGCTCATAGTCATCCTGCTATCAACCAATACCCCAAGGTCCTTCTCCTCCTCTGTTGCTTCCAACTGATGCGTCCCCAACGTATATCTAAAATTCTTATTATTAATCCCTAAGTGCATGACCTTGCACTTTTCACTATTGTATTTCATCCTATTACTATTACTCCAGTTTACAAGGTGGTCCAGATCTTCCTGAATAGTATCCCTGTCCTTCTCCGTGTTAGCAATACCCCCCAGCTTTGTGTCATCCGCAAACTTTATTAGCACATTCCCGCTCTTTGTGCCAAGGTCAGTAATAAAAAGGTTAAACAAGATCGGTCCCAAAACCGATCCTTGAGGGACTCCACTAGTGACCTCCTTCCAGCCTGACAGTTCACCCTTCAATACGACCTGCTGGAGTCTCCCCTTTAACCAGTTCCTTATCCACCTTCATCCTGCTCTAAGTTGTTCTGAAAGAATTCCTACTGTAGGGTCTTGCTTAGAGATGTGTGAAATCCTTTCTTATGTTCAAAAACATCATGGGAAAACAATCAAAATGTGTTCATTATTCTCTGTTCCTAAAGTGCTCACTGATCAGTACAAATGAGGGTAAACAACTCAGCTCCAATAAGAATTGGCTTTTGTTATTCCATATTGATGGTGACAGCTATGTGGTGACAATAAGCTATGATTGCTAAAATCAAATTCCACTGATACCATTAATGTTCACTCTTATTTATCTGGAATCTAGGAATAATACAGAACTGATTGCTTAAAGGCACCTTCACCTCACCCTGACCTAAAAGAGACAATCTTGAAGTGTATTAATATGGTGGTTTGTAACAGGGTAACTTGCCTCTCTGAGTAGGGATCTGGTGACTCCCTTGTAAGAGCAGTAGGAAGCTGCAGCAAGAGCAGGGATCCTGAGGAAGAAACAACCACAAGAAGCTGCAGCAGAGATTTTAGAAAAGCTGGGTTAAGTGGGAGTTATATGTCTCTTGGAAGACCCTTTGACCAGGGGAAAGGATTTGGTCCAGAAAGCCAGAGCCAGAGGGCTGAAGAAGGCTGAGAGCCAGGGACAGCAGACTCAGCAGGGAGAAGAAAAGGCCCAGGACTGAGCATTGTTTTGTGTTTTATGCCAATAAATTAGACCCTGGGAGAAAGGACATTATTGGACCAAAAAAGTCTGTGTGGACTTTATTTAAGAAGCCTCTAGAAGCAGGACCACTACAGAGCCATGTTGTCCAGTACAGGGTGCCACAGGGCAGAAGTGCCCTTTGACAGGGCTCCCTGAGGACTAGAACAACTCACTGGATTTTATAAACATCTTGGCTAGACAATATATCAGACCTTGTTGTCTCTGTGTGGGTGCACAATGCACTATTTAAAAAAAATAGAGAACTAATTCCATGTCAACTACAGTATAAAGTCAATCCACTTATTCTGGCAGAGTTAATACAAATATGCCTGTCAAAAAAATTTGCTTAGTGACGGGTTCCAGAGTGGTGGTCGTGTTAGTCTGTATCAGCAAAAACAACGAGGAGTCCTAGTGGCACCTTAGAGACTAACACATTTATTTGGGCATAAGCTTCCGTGGGCTAGAACCCACTTCATCAGATGCATGAAGTGAAAAATACAGGAGCAGGTATAAATACATGAAAGCATGGGGGTTGCTTTACCAAGTGTGAGGTCAGTCTAACAAGATAAATCAATTAACAGCAGGATACTAAGGGAGGAAAAATAACTTTTGAAGCGGTAAGAGAGTGGCCCATTACAGACAGTTGACAAAAAGGTATGAGTGCTGGTAGCTTAGGGCCTGAGGAAAAAGTCTACATAGCCTGAAATACCCACCTGGTGAAGTGAAGAAATAGATTGACAGAGCCAGAAGGGTACTAAGAAGTCATTTACTACAAGACAAACCCCGATGCCAACTCTGTCCACATATCTATTCAAGTGACACCATCATACGACTTAATCACATCAACCGCACTGGACAGTCTCTACGCAAAAGAATAAATGGACACAAATCTGACATCAGGAATCATAACATTCAAAAACGAGTAGGAGAACACGTCAATCTCTCTGGTCACTCAATAACAGACCTAAAAGTGACAATTCTTCAACAAAAAAAACTTCAAAAAAAGACTCCAACGTGAAGCTGCAGAACTGGAATTAGTTTGCAAACAGGATACCATTAGATTAGGCCTGAATAAAGACTGGGAGTGGTTGGGTCATTACAAAACCTAAACTTAATTTCCCCATGTCATAACCTTAGTCCCAGATTTGGACCTTAGCGTCCAAAATATGGGGGTTAGCATGAAAACCTTCAAGCTTAGTTACCAGCTTGGACCTGGTACTTGCTGCCACCACCCAAAAAATTAGAGTGTTTTGGGGCACTCTGGTCCCCCTGAAAAAACCTTCCCTGGGGACCCCAAGACCCAAATCCCTTGAGTCTTACAACAAAGGGAAATAATCCTTTTTCCCTTCCTCCCTCCAGGTGCTCCTGGAGAGATACACAGACACAAGCTCTGTGAAACTACACAGAGTGACTCCCCCTCTCTGTTCCCAGTCCTGGAACAAAAAGTACTTTCCTATTTCCCCAGAGGGAATGCAAAATCAGGCTAGCAAATCCAACACACAGATCTCCCCGATTTCTTCCTCCCACCAATTCCCTGGTGAGTACAGACTCAATTTCCCTGAAATTTCCCAGTAAAGAAAACTTCAACAGGTCTTAAAAGAAAGCTTTATATAAAAAGAAAGAAAAATACATACAAATGGTCTCTCTGTATTAAGATGATACAATACAGGGTCAATTGCTTAAAAGAATATTGAATAAACAGCCTTATTCAAAAAGAATACAAATCAAAGCACTCCAGCACTTATATTCATGCAAATACCAAAAAAAAGAAACCATATAACTTACTATCTGATCTCTTTGTCCTTACACTTGGAAACAGAAGACTAGAAAGTAGAAACTACTTCTCCAAAGCTCAGAGAAAGCAGGCAAAAGACAAAGACTCAGACACAAAACTCCCTCCACCCAGAGTTGAAAAAATCCGGTTTCCTGATTGGTCCTCTGGTCAGGTGCTTCAGGTGAAAGAGACATTAACCCTTAGCTATTTGTTTATGACACCCCAATTCTAATTTATCCCTACTGTTATTCACACCTTCTTGTCAACTGTCTGTACATTGTAAGCTCAGCACACAAGCAGCTTAATGACACATGCAAACAGTGGAGTTTTAGCAGTAGAACAGGAGCAATCAAAGGTCTGGGCTACAAAGTCAGCTTCTCCCCTCACTCCTAGTTCTTTCCTGCAGCATCTCACACATTCATGTTTACTTTAAAAGGAGACTGGAGAGAGACTACACCCAAGTAGTTAAGGCTAGGCCTTTTCATGCTTTGAGGGTAGTTCTAGCTGGTATATATTGTCTTAAAGATTGTAGATATGTGTTTATTAAATTAACCCTTGTTGAAGCAGAGAACAGCAGGCACATGCTTATTGAGACTCAGGCTAAAACTTATTACTGAATTTAGATTCTGATCTTGCAATGAGATCTGCTAGCATGGACCCTTTTTCCCCCACTTAAACTCTTTATGCCAGATGGGTCTTCATGGCAACCCAGTTGCAGGACTGAGGCTTTAAACTGTCAGCTCTTTGGGTTATGGATCTGGTCCTGAATTCGTCTGCAGAAAACCATGCACATCTACCAGACAATGCCCAGCATAAGAGCTGACATACTGTGTGTGGAAAGTGGGAGGCAGGAATTGGGCGCAGCTATTACCTTTTATAAAATTTAAATGCACCGTCTTTCAATGGCATGAATGTCCCATTGTTCTTATATTGTGAGAAATGGTGGGCAAAAATTCCCAACTGACTTTTCTATTAATTATATTTTACGCCATGACCAGTACAAATACAAATAAAACTGACTGAAGCAATCCATTAGCTGGTCAAGCATTTGAAAGATATGCAAAATACATTCCAGAAAAAAGCTTGAAGCACTAAAACAGATGTGCACAGGCAAAAACATCTGAGACCTGTAGAGAATGCTGTTATGAGGAATAATAACCTATGACTTCCTTGCTAACAAAAATGTTAGCTAAAGAACATTATACTTTGTCATAAAATAATTTCATTGTGGAAAAATGACAATGGAGAACAGAATAAAAAATTGTTTATGGACCAAATAAGATTAAATAAAGCAGATACAAAAGAAAGTATTCAGAAAAATAACAAGAACATTAAACTGAAAAATGAATGTTAATAAGATAGAGTTACCCTTAATTTACCTGAAAGCACATATAGGCAGATACATGAGATCTGAGCTGTCCCTTGGGTATGGTGAATTGGATCCACAGCTCCAGGCCTCATGGTTTACGGGGCCCTGTGGGCCACTGGTGTGATTGGCCAGTGCTGGGCATGGTCAGTCCCATCAGTGGTCCACAGGACCCCCTAAAGGGGGGTCCCAGACGTGATGGATTTATCACTTTCATCCCAGGCCCCGCACCCCCCTCAGGACAGCCCTGCATGAGATAGATAGATACATTAGATATGATTACGTTGATGGAATGACTGTACCTCCCACCCTACAGGATTAGTAAAAGGAGGGATTAATTTCCCACAAAAAGAACTAAGCAAAGAGTCTTCCCCTGTTCTACAAATCCTGCTTTGTGTGCTAATCAAGGAAAGAGTTTCCACCTTGTCATGGTATAATCCCCACTCTGAACCTTAGCGTCCAAGAGATGGGGTACCAGCATGAATTCCTCTAAACTCAATCCCAGCTTAGAACCTGTAGCGCTGCCACCAACCAGGAATTCCAGTGCCTGGTACACTCTGGTCCCCCCAAAACCTTGCCCGGGGACCCCCAAGACCCAGACACTCTGGATCTCAACACAAGGAAAGTAAACCCTTTCCCCCACCGTTGCCTCTCCCAGGCTTCCCCTCCCTGGGTTATCCTGGAAGATCACTGTGTGATTCAAACTCCTTGAATCACAAAACAGAGAGGACAATTCACCTTCCTCCCGCCTTCTCTTTCCCCCTCCCAGACTCTTCCTGAGAGAAAGTAATCCTGGCACAGAGAGAAATCAGCCTCTCTCTCCCTCTTCCCTCCTTTCTCCCCACCAATTCCCTGGTGCATCCAGACCCAGTCCCCTGGGGTCTCACCAGAATAACAATCAGGTTCTTAAACAAGAAAAGCTTTTAATTAAAGAAAGAAAAAACAGTAAAAATTATCTTTGTAAATTTAAGATGGAATATGTTACAGGGTCTTTCAGCTATAGACACTGGGAACACCCTCCCAGCCTAAGTATACACGTATAAATTAAAATCCTTCCAGCAAAAATACAAATTTGAACTCCTTCCAGCCAAATACACAATTAAACTCCTTTCAGCCAAATGCACATTTGCAAATAAGGAAAACAAACATAAGTCTAACTCGCTTTATCTACCTAGTACTCACTAGTCTGAACTTATAAGAGCCTGTATTGGAGAGATTGGAGAGAAACCTGGTTGCACATCTGCTCCCTCTGAGCCCCCAGAGTGAACAACAACCAAAACCTAACAGCACAGCACAAAAACTTCCCTCCCTCAAGATTTGAAAGTATCCTGTCCTCTGATTGGTCCTCGGGTCAGGTGACAGCCAGGCTTACTGTTCTTGTTAACTCTTTCCAGGCAAAAGAGATATGAAGCAGTTTTGTTCTATTAACTCTTACTTATCTGTTTATGACACACCTGGGTTCATTAAGGCAGGTATTTAAGCCTAAAGAGCAAGCCTATTGGGCTTGGCCTGTGGGAAGCAGGAAGTGAACTGTTCTTCTATGCCCCAGTTGGGAAAGCAGCAGAGCTGAGCTCCCAGGACTAAGTGGTTAGGGAGAACGACTATTGCAATCCTACCTGAGGGCTATATTGCTGAGCCAAGATGCTTAGCTCAGTCTGGTATATTTTTTTTCTTTTATTTATTTACCTGCAGCAGAAGCAGCCTGTGGAAGGGCTGGAGCAAAGACTGAAGCAGTAGGCAAGCCAAGTAGTGTATAAAGTAACCCCCGGGGAAAATACCAGAGGCTAGCTTGGGAGACAGCCTTGGGAGAACACTGGCTTCCCTGCCTGTCAGTTATGCCTCCTGGAGGGGATGCACGGCCAGCCCAGCAGTCAAGGTTTGAAGGCTGGCTTGACCCCTGTTGTGAGGGAACAAATAAAATCCCATTTATTGTGTGGTGAGATTATTGATGCTGTGCAAATGAGGCTAGCTCATGGAAGACTTGGTTTTTGGTTGGTTTTTTTGTTGGGGGGGGGTGTCTTTTCTTGCATTTATTTCATCTTAAAGGAGAGTACTAGAGCTCCTCAAAAGGGGAAAACCTATTTTTGTGAAACAATTCAAAGTTTGTGGTTCATTTTTTTTATTGAAAACATTATCAAAAAAGTGATTGAATTTTTTCATTTACCCAAACTTGTTATTGATCAATAGTTACAAAAATTAAGCTTTGTGGCAAAACTATTTGGGAAATGGCCTTTTAGTGCACTGCCTCCCCCCATCCCCTCCAAAAAATCTTTACAAAATTTAACCTCCACCGTGAAAGATTTTTGCTTTGGCATTAATTTGTACATGTGGATCAGACAGACTGTGTAGCAAGGATAATTTATTAGATAACATTATTAAATGAATAACTGAAACTTTGGAAATATCAAAGAAAGTGATGCCAAGAAGGCCTTTGAGAGAGCTGAGTTTTGCTTTCAACAGCAATAGATTAAATTATGATATAAGAGCTAGGACTAAATTGGAACCAAAAGGAATGTATCACTCTGATTACAGTTAGGAAGAGGGACCAGGTTTAACAGACCATTTACCTACTTCTTTCTTGAAATACTTGTGATCTTAGAACTCTTTGCCCAACAAATAGATATCATCCAGCACCAAGAATATTAATTAATGTTATACAAAATGTCACTACATACAGATGACACCCTATTTTGAGCAGGTCCTACTCTACCCTACCTGTTGCTATTCCAGAAAACGTAAAAAGGTCATTTGGGTATAAAACAAAATTGAAAGAAACAAAGCGTAATTAGGATGACAACACCATTGAAGTGAATACAAATTAAAATGGTCACCTCTTAGATATGAATATTTTTTCCTAAAATGGAGTTAGAGTGAATTATATACCTTTGCTGGACAAAATGTGTAACTTAGTTGCACAGTTTCCCTTTATCCTTTTGTGATTACAAACATAGAGTCTGATCCAATACTGTTACTCTAGTCTAAGGGCTGGTCAATACTACGGGGGGAAATCGATCTTAGATACACAACTTCAGCTACGTGACTAACGTAGCTGAAGTCGAATATCTAAGATCAGATTACTCACCCATCCTCACCGCGTGGGATCGATGTCTGCGGCTCCCCCTGTCGATTCCGCAATTCCGTTGGGGTTGGTGGAGTTCCGGAATCGATATAAGCGCGCTCGGGGATCGATTTTAACCCACCGATACGGCAGGTAGTCTAGACGTAGCCTTACACTAGACTAACACCATTGATGGCTGAGAATATCTCTGGAGTAAGAAATGAATTGGGCCCAATATATTAAATATATATTTAGTGTCATGTTTCCTATTTCTGTTTCAAGTTATCCCAGGTATTTCTGGATTCTATTCAAAATCTACATGTATTTTTCTATGTAGTCAAATACCAAATAATGACCAAAGTGAGATATTAAGATACTAGACTTTGTAGCTATTGCAGAGCCAGCAGGGTCTGCTATACATGGAGCCTAATGCAGAACCTATAAGACCCAGTAGGATCAAAACCCTGGAAGAATGAACATTAATTGGCTATCTAGATTTAAAGAGTCCCATAATAAGCCATGCTGTGGCATTTTCTAATAAACATGAAAAAGTTGGAAATACAATGGACATGCTAGAAGGCCTCCAGAAACGGCTTTGGGGAATATTGTGATGCTACTTTTTACTGTAAATCAGACTTTAAAAAAATGGAAAGGTGGGTGGTTATTTTATAAATGAACTCTTTAAATCCAGCTATTAAATCCTATAGGTAAATAAAGATCTGCTTGTCCATCTCTCTCACAAATATGCATTGAGTCATGTCCATTCAAAGAGATCTGAATATACCATCCATCACTAATTGGAGGGAATACTGTGTGAAATACATCTGTGGCAAGTAAGACCCTGATTTTGCATGCACTACACACACACACACACACGCTTTATTTTAAGCATGAATAGTCCCATTCATTTTTTTTAAAGTAAGTACATGCCTAAGTATTTGCTAAATCTGGGCCTAAATTTGTTTCTCCTGCTTATAATACAATTATTGTACTGGATAAAAATATTAGAACCACACAAATTGGATCAGAAAAAGAGCTGGAGACTCCTATAACATCGGAAAAATGGGAGATTCATGTGCCTTGAGTCAATATATTGCAATAAATACAAAGGAACAGATCTTCAGCAGGTGTCATTTGGCAAAGCTCCAATGGAACTACATTGATTTACACCAGCTGAGAATCAGCCTAAGAGTATATAATACAACAATGTCCTGATTTAATTTTTATTTTGGACTCCAGTAAAGATAAAATATAAATCAGACTAACACATATTGAAAGTGTAATACAGAATACACAACTCAATACATATGCTATGTTACTGTATAAAGCTCAAACTAAACTCCAAGGTATATACAAATGGGGAAACTGTTGAAACAGAAAATCCTTGGATCCTGTGAGAATTTACTTTATTATTCCTGCTGAAAACACTGCTGCTGCTGCTCAAATTTTTGCAGTTTTTGTTTTCCCCATATGCAGAGTTATGCATCATAAGCTAATGAAAATCAGAGGAGGCCCCAATGGTACACGAACTTCTGAAATTAATGTCATTAAGGAAGATCTAGTTTAGACTGGAAACAATTTTTTTTGTAGAAATTACTAATTTCTTTCAGTGTATTCCCAAGTGCTAGATGTAGATATCAATTACATTGCAGTATCTCATCAAGCAAAAGGGTCTGCATACTTGCATAGAATTATTCATGTTTAAGTGTTTGCAGGATTATTTTTGTACTTTTGTAAAATTTAAGTGCTACTAGATGTGTCAGGAATCTTTGCTACTCTAGGTATACTCACTTCAATACAAGGGCTTTAAAACAATCATTTTACCTTTTAGGCACTCTCTATTTTCCATTGGATCTTTATCTTTTGGTAGTAATACCAGCAATAATAATTAGTGGCAGGTTGCACAGTGCGAGGTCAGATATTTTTGCCCTAGATATGAGGACTGCAGGCTATTTTTCTGGAACATTTTGTACCCTAGCCCTTTTAAGGCTGACAGAGTATTCCATTCCCTACTTAGTCTCTGCTGCTGACTGCATTTTCCATTATTACTTGGTTGACAAGAGAATGTGGGCCTAATTCTATAGTTAATCGAGTAAAACTTCCACTGACTTCAAAGGTAGATTTAAGGGCTGCTGTTTTTGTGGGGGCTTTTCTATTCGTTTTAAGAGACTTGCATCCTCTGCTGATGTTGAGAGGATTTCCTATGAGCAATGTTAGCAAATAAATGTGGAACAAATTTTAATTTGAAAAGGATGTTACTTGAGTAAAGCAGGTTTACGAGGAGCTCACCGGAACATACCTCACTATCAGGTTAACATGAAGTGACCCCTGCCTGCTTACTTTTATTAAAAGAGAGACAGGCCCAGAAACTGGCAACACATGATTTTATCATGAGTCATGATATTTGTTGTTATACTTAAAGCCCAGTTCCTGGGATCTTGGGATTACATGGGAATTTCATCTCTGATTTTAAAACAAGGTAAATGTCTAGCCCTTGTTCCAGCAAAAAACTTGCGAACATGACCTAATTACACCCTAAGACCTCAAACGAAAAGGCAAAAAGAACTCAACTATTGTTTAGGCATATTATAAGTCTGTCATAACTGAGTCCTGACCTGTGATTTTTGAATACTTGGAGTTCACAAGACTGTTCACACCAGTGCATATTAGTATTATATGTCAGAATCTGGCCCCTAGACTAGCTTTCCAGTCCTGAAGATGGCTTTTTTATTCTCTACAATGTAATTTAATTTTTGTATACTACACCTTACTCAGCCATGCAGAATCAGTCTAGATAAGTCACATAGCATTTGTTAAACCATGTAACATTGGGTGACTGATGCAATCAATAACTCTATGATTGCCACTGAATTTTTTTAAATATACCTTTGAGTCCGAAATGTCAGAGGGACCTCAAGTTGGCATCTGATTTTCTGGCTATGATCAATTCACCTGACTCCCTGCAGGTGCATGCTGACATAGTTCCATTAAAGTCCATGGAGTGACACAGATTTACACCAGTGGAAGCTTTGGGAGGCAGTATGGGTTAGTGGATAGGGCACTGGGTTGGGAGCCAGAAGATCTGGGTTCTGCCATTGACCGTGCTGTGACCTTGTGCAAGTCATATCCCTTCCTCTGTCACTGTTTCCTCTCCTCTTTGCCTTGTCTATTTGGGGCAGGGGCTGTCTTGCTCTGATTGAACAACACCTACCCTGTTTAGGGTCACTAGCTGCTGCTGCAACACAAATAATAAGTCACAAAGAATGTAGGCCCTGACCTAGTGAAGGGCTCCACGTAAGCAGGCCCTAGTAACCATTTTGAAGTCAGTAGGGCTGTGACTGCACTAAGCCAGTTTTAGGAGTGGGGCCATAAGCAGTTACTTGTCACCTTTAATCAATTTTACCATCAATTAATTACAGCTGCTCATTTAGGCTAATTGTCAGAATCACAAAGGCATATCTGTCCAAACTTTTAAAATATTGTATCCATCCGGTGCCTGTTGGAATATTGGATTGTGGTGCTGCTAAATGACTGTCATGAGGAATCACAGAGACATGAAGTTAAACTCATTTACTTTCAGCCATTACTGGCTGTGTTTCAGTACTGTAATTCCATAAAATGTATCATGCTGAAACTGACTGCAGCAGCCCTGATTTTAGAGGCTAAACTTATACGTGAGTTATTATTTTCCTTCTATGCAACCATTTTCTGACCACTGGCTCATTATTAAAACCACAGACTGTTGGGGATTTAAAAATTCTGCTAAACAAGAAAAAATCATGTTAAACCAATCTTATATCCTTCCTTGACAGGGTAAAAAGCCTTGTGGATGGGTGGAAAGCAGTAGGTGTGATATATCTTGACTTTAGTAGTATATATAAGGCTTTTGATATTATCTCACATGACCTTCTCACAAGCAAGGTAGGGAAATATAGCCTAGATGAAACTTCCATAAGGTGAGTGCACAAGTGGTTGAAAAACAGTTCTCAAAGAGTAGTTATCATGGTCAAGTGGGGTCCTGCAGGGATCTGTGCTGGGTCTGGTTCTAGTCAATATCTTCATAAATTATTTGGACAATGCATAGAGTACACTTATAAAGTTTGCAGGTGACACCGAGCTGGGTGGGTTGCAACCACTTTGGAGAATCGATTAGAATTAAAAATGATCTTGACAAGCTGGAAAAATGGTCTGAAATAAATAAGATGAAATTCAGTAAGGACTAATGCAAAGTACTCCACTTAGGAAGGAATGATACACTGCACACATACAAAATGGGACTGCCTAGGGAGGAGTACTGCAGAAAAGGATCTGGAGGTTATAGTGGATCACAAACTAAAATTGAATCAACAGTGCAGTGCTGCTGCTATAAAAGCAAACATCCTTCTGGGATGTATTAGCAGGAGTGTTGTAAGCAAGACATGAGAAATAATTCTTCCGCTCTGCTCAGCACTGATAGGGCCTCAACTAGAGTATTTGTCTGGCTCTGGGTGCCACACTTTGGGAAAGATGTGGACAAATTGGAAAAAGTTGAGAGGAGAGCAACAAAAATGTTTTAAGGTCTAGAAAACATGACATATGTGGGAAAATTGAAAAAAAATGGGCTTCTTTTGTCTGGCGAATAGAATAGTCTTCAACTATGTAAAAGGTTGTTATAAAGAGGAGGATGATAAATTGTTCTCCTTATTCACATAGGACAAGACAAGATGTAAGGGACTTAAATTGTAAGGGGTTTAAATTGTTGCAAGGGAGGTTTAGGTTAGACACTAGGAAACACTTCCTAACTGTCAGGGTGGTTAAGCATTGGAACAAATTACCTAGGGAGGTTGTGGAATCTCCATCACTGGAGATTTTTAATAGCAGGTTAGGCAAACGCCTGTCAGATAATACTTAGTGCTGCTATGAGTGCAGGGACTGGACTAGATGACCTCTCCCTATCTATGATTCCACAAAGATAGGGAGCACCAGAGAATGACATTTGCTTGAAGACAGTGAGGCTTGATATGTTCCAGTTATAGTACCCATTCAGTTGTTACAAATTTCAATATGATCTTTTCCAAAGCTGCTTTTATTGCTTAGCTGGTAAGATTAACATTGTGTAAGCTACTTATTCTGTAAAGTATAGAAATATCAAAATCAGATCTGCATAAACCATCTGTTTGCAATGGAGGATGGATAATGAGTTGTGATGGGATTACAGTTCCATGCCCAGCCTCTGGAAAATTGCTGATTTACTGCACATTACAAAATACATGAGGCTACCCACATGATTTGAAATCCTCATCATCACGTGTAAGTGGTGTTCCTCTAAACTGAGCCAAATTCAGACCTGGTACAAGTGAATGTCACACATCGGGCCAAGCTTTGCCTTCGTTACAACCAATGGAAAGCAGGAATAACTCACTGTACCTCCAAGGGAATTACTCTCTAGTTTTACACCATCATAAATAGGGCAGAATTTGGCCCAGTGGAGCAGATCCTCTCTCCCATCTGCTGAGGTAGTAGAAAGTTTCCCTTATGGGAATTCTTAGGTCTTCTGTATAGTGAGATATGTATTCTTGAGCAGCACAGACTGGCAGTTTGTCCAGCTACTTCCCTAGCTAGACATCTAATTTACAGAGCAGTCCGGTCACACACCCTACCACCTATTCCCAGCTGCCACAGACAGGTGCCAGGCACTGACTGTCAGCCAGCACAGTGGTTTCTATGGGGCTGGTGTAAGTTAGTGCAGGAGGAGGAGAGCCACTTTCACCCCATCACTCCTTAGTACACCAAGCACAAGCTTGGTTCTGCTGAGAACAGAGACTTGAGTTACGCTGCAGGCCAAATGCAGACCTGCTGTCAACAGATGTGAGGTGCTCTGAGGTCTGAAGCTAACATGTTATGCGTCTGTAGAATGGGGAAAACACTGGACTATTAATACCATCTTAGCCCATCACTTGCTCTCTCCTCAATGAATACCTGAAGTAAAATAAGCTGAAGGGATACTGTACATGAATAAGATATGTACAAAAACCTTTCATTACCAAGCCCTGACTCATGGCTGTGTATAGGAACCATGTAAAATCCATGGTTATGACGATACACCACATGGCTTGGGAAGTACTCTTACTGCTGGCTACCTCTGTCTGCACTGAACAATGAAGTGCTACAAGTGTCCCTTGACGTTAGGTTTCACTGAACTCCGTAATAAATAAACAAATACTCATGGAAGTGAACATGCCCATTCGCTGTCATGGATAATTATTTATTGCTGCCCCCAACTATTACTTCCTTAGACTTAACAGAAGCTTTTCTTACATTCCCAAAGAGCTTAGTTCTCTGCTTTCCAGGGCAAATCACTGTCCCTGACCCACCATCCAGGTTAGTTACACCAATAGCCGCAGCGAGGTGAGTGTTACATTTCCCATAAGCATTCACTCCAATTTAAAAGTGAATTCATGCAGGCCCTGATCATGCAAACACTTTTTCACTTATTTTGGCTTATTCCTATGAGCATAATCCCATAGCCCTCAATGGGATAAAAGATTTAGGTCTAAAATTAAGCACATGAATGAATGTTTATAGGCTTTTGGCCTAAGGCTGTTCTTGTGCCCTTTTGTGTTCATTTGCTGCTAATATTTGCGATCTAGCTTTATTTGCGTGAGTGTGTGAGGAAGGTGAGTTTTAAACCAACAATGACCAAGTAAGTAGCATAATTCAGCAGGGCTGGACCTTGCTTCTTGTAACGGGGCTTCAAAACTAAGTGAGCCAGACAGCCTTTAAACAGGCACTGCACATGCACATGCAATTGCTTTGGGTAAAAATGATGAAAAGACTGAAGTTAAGCTGTACTTCCTGCCAATGAATTCTACAGCAGCCTGGATTTTAAATGGGCTAGATGCTGCAATTAAGAGCTATGGCCTAGAGAAGGAAAGATTTAAGATTGCTTAATCCTGTTTATTTCCTGCTGCCCCCTGTGAGAATGAAACCTCAAGTGTCTTCCTCCTAAAAATGACATCATAGGGTTTCATGTTTGTTTTTTCCACTGACTCCAGATCAAAATGTGCTCAGTTTTGAAAAAATAATTTTTCTATCTACCAGCCTCACAGATTCAACCTGGGTCATCTGCTTCTCATGCATCACTAGTAGTAAGTCCTGCAAGTAAACTTACGTTCCCAATTATACCTGTACAGTATCACTAGCTCTCAAAGGTCCCATGCAAGACTGGGCTGACATTGTTCTGAGGACTACGCAACTACAGGCAGTATATAACACTGTTCCTAACTTGAAATGTTCAGAACATACTTTTAAGACAAGACACAAGTGAATTGAACAGTAAGAAAAACAAATCACACTGTTACACAGGCTTTGTCTTGCTTTACATATGTTAGTCTTGCAAGTTTTTAATACTGCCAATCTCAGTTGAAAAAATATAGTACCTCTTTCTGTTTGTTATAATACCTCTCTATTTTCTTTATTTAAATACTTCTCCTTATTTCTATTTAATTAATTAATTCTTCTGCCTCTTGCTGAATGAAGGAGACATAGCAAGGGAGAACAGACAGAACAATTGGTAGCATTAATATCAAAGGATACAAAGGCCTGATCCTGCAAATACTTCTACCCATGAATAATTTAACTGTGTTACAGGGATCAGGCTCCAGGGGCAACAAACTAGCAATGCTTGGAGGAGTCTGGGGATAGGACTGAGCTGAGTCAGTTGTAAGTGCAATGGTAAGATATGCTGAAGATGTGTGCTGGCTGCTACACAAATAAATCGGCCACAGCCCTCAACTTGGATAAGTAGCTATATCATGCCAAATGCATCCTAGCACAATAACTTTATTTTATTGTCAGCATAGCTCTGAGCAGAGGGTTTTAGTTAATGCTGATGCAAAGTGAGAAGGATAGCACAGTGTGCAGTTCAGTAGGTTCAGCAACTCATTTGGACTTCCCAGATCTGATTTATACCAGCTGAAGATCTCACCCTTTGTCAATTTCAGTGGTTGGGTGATTTTAATAGATCACTTTAGATAGTCAGAATCTCCAACAAATGGGAACTGAGAGATTTTATGAAATTAGGGAAATACCAAACTATTTCACAAAAGGAAATCATTTAAAAAACCCTACCTTTACCCTGGCTTGTCTTTCACAAAACAATCTATTGTATTATCAATAAGCAAGATGCATATTACATTAGCAGATGAAACATATTTGCATGCAATGATGTTTGCAGAATTATAGCAGAAGTGTGAAAGACTGCTTTCGCTTGGCTACATTCTTTCTTTGCTCACAAGAAAACCATCTAAATTCTAGCAATTCCTAGCTTTTACCAATATTGTTTGTACAAGAAACATATCTATCTTACTCTACCCTGTGAAATATTTTACTGAAAGATCAGAGAATTTTTTAAAGACCATACATCAATATTTATCTTTAAAAGCTGAATAAAAGCACAACAAGTCTCCTGATAAGTAATAAGACAGATTTTGATTCCTGGACACATGCATGAAATTGCCACTTTAGTGGAATGAAATCATCTAGCAACCTTCAATCAAGGGTAGACTTTAATCCATTTCTACAGTAGCAGCCAAATTCTTTACTGGTGTAAACTACCTCAGTTCAAGATGAGCTCAGCTGAGAACTCTGCTTATGTTTTAATAGTTTCTCTGTCCTCCTATCTGTGTTTGGGGGGTATCTATCTGATTTCCACTTCTTTAGCTGCGCTGGACTGGATATATTTGGAATGATCTTGCTTTGGGGTAGGAGGGGAAACATCAGTTGTTGGACATCCAGTTCTAAACCATATATACCACAAGAAAGAAATCCACAGAGATAACAAGGTTAGACTTAACACTGAGAAAAGATCAAAGACATGCCACAGCAATACAATGTTATACTGTAAAATGAAAGTCTTCTGTCAGCAGCAGCTAACATTCTAACTCTTTACAAGCCAAAATTTGCCCCATACGTATCTTATTGACATGGGGTCAAATCTTGAAGATTCCTGCCAGAACTCGCAGTGAAGGCAATGGAGATTGACCTGACCCAGAACTTAGTAAAAAGAAAAAAAATATGAAGACTCAAGATGTGGCCTGTCTGTTGAAAACAGGACTTCAAACCCCACTGCAGTCCAGAAGGGTTTTTCCACTAACTCTAAAGTGCATGACCAGTTATTCTAAGAGTTGGTATTAAAGGAAACACAATACAAGCTTTGCTTTGCCACTAATAAACACACATCTGACCTCAAGTCAAACTTATCTCCTGCTCTGCAACATTTTTGTGGCCAATAGTGGTGAAGATAATTAAGCAGGTTTTTTGTTACATGGACCTTTCTAGACCATATGCCATCATATGATGCTTCCTGCATCTGTGTTTGTCTGTGATGTTGCAGTTACACTTTCCCACCGAAAGTTTACAGTATAGTAAAAGGATCTGATTCTCATATCATATCCCAGCACAACAGCTGGTGCCTAATCATCTATGAGAAGACAAATGCATCTGCGCAGAGCTGTGTGAAATGTTCATCATGAAACCTAGAACCAAGAAAACTTGTTCTGGTTTCAGGTGTTATTTCAAACCCAAATCTTGCCCAGGTTCAGAGATTTTTAACACTTTAAAGCAAATCCGGACAGGGTCTTGAGAGCCCCTAATTTTCCTTTTGTGGGCTCCTAGGAGTAATTTGAGTTTCAAAATACTCATTGGTATGGGTGGAGTTTCACTTTGAGTTTTGAGGTTTATAACCCAAAGGGAGTTAGAGTGGAAACAGGAAATGATGTTTCATAAACATAAGAACAGAAACCAGCAAGGTTGGAACAGTGCGGTTTATGTGACACACAGCAGAGTCTATACATAGGTCGTCTCAAGGTTTTTTAGTGTCAGTAAGAGCTATTAAAGTCTTAATGTTTCCTGTTTTATTTATGCCTACATGTCAGTCTTAGGGGGTTTGTATTACTGTCCATCACTACGTTATTGGAACACTTGTTTTGTGCAACTAGCTTTTTTGCCAAAAATGCAGATTCAGATTGACTGAAACCATTCATGAAATGTTGGTAACATTCAGCAAATAGTTTTGGCCCCCCAAAAATGACTTTTTTACAGAAATATCATTGTTTTGGTTTGGCATTTCTGAAACAAAACATGTTGATGTTATGTTTTGGAAAGGCATTTTGGAATGTAGCTAACATTAATTTTGAAACTCAGTACATGTTTGTAATGCCCAGCCCCCCTAAAAATGAAAAACTAAAAAAAAAATTGTTTTAGGTCAATCCCCAATGATTTTTTGTCTATTTTTTTCCATTCACCCACCAAACAAAAAAAAATTAAATAAATCAGTTATTCACCCAGGCCTAATTGTTGCTAATCCACAGTAGCCAGCTCCTCACACCAGGTTTGTTTCTTCCTACCTCTACATCACGGTTCAATCTGTGTAGTGCAAAGCTGCAATGGAATGACATTTCCTAGGCCCTGGCATTTCCTTTGGGACCTGTTATCTTTTCTAGTAGCAAGACAAAATTGCAGGACATGGGCTAACCTTGTCAAAACTGGCACAATTGCAAAATTATCAGTAGTGCCACTCCTGCCACTGTACCAGCCTGTTTCAAGTGTTTGCTGGCAAGTGTAAGGAATGGCAGCTGGTAACATGCAGTGACTTCCTTACCTATTCTTTTAGTATTGATCTCACAGCCCTGATTCTACCTCTTCTGCAGATCACCTCCTATCACACCCTTGCTTCCTCTTAGTGAGTTTTCTTCCCAACACTTGAGCTCATGCAGTCTTCTGTGTCACCTAGCTTTTTAATTAAAATAAAAACACCAGTGGGATACCTTATTATTACAGTATTTAATAATTCATGGGATGCCGTCTATCTTTATGCATTATGAATTCTTAGTACTAATAAGAATACATTGATCCATGATCTGTAAGCAGTAGAGAGGCCTTTTTGCCTTTACTATAATGGATTTCTCAGATCAGTGGGTAATTGGTTTCTCTTCTTGAATCAATTCTGCAATAATGAAGATCCCTGAATCTAGAGACCATGTAGTCTATTTCAGTCTCTTCCTTTTTAACCTCATGTGGTTGGCCTTGGTGTAGAGATTTTCTCCAGTCCTCGCAGATCTTGGAATTCTTTACCTCTTTATGATGTTTTTGTTAATGATTATTATTTGGTGGTGGTCTTCTAGTTTCATGAACATAGTTTACTTGTACTAGCTGCACACAACAGCATTTGTGAAAAAGCCATAATATGGGTAGGGTCGGATCCAGTGCTGTAAAGCAACAATGGAGCTCAGTCTGTTTACAGGCAATTTTACAGGAAAGGAACAAGCCTTATCTGCGTTGCGAATCAGAGGATGAGAAAGGGAGCCTTATAAGGAAACTCTAGTCTAGTTCAGGGGCCAAAGTTGACTTGTCTCTCATTTTTCCTAGATCCACTCAACTGTTCTGTGTCTAATGGCTGCAGTTCACCATAGTCTTTGAAACTGAACTCTTTTGTAGGGATGTACTAGGAATAGCAGCAGAACAGAATGTGTATTTCCCCAGATCCTTTGTTCATTAGGCAGCAACAATTGTTATAGAAAGAATCAAACCCTGCACTCAGTCTTTGAAAGCCAAAGAAAGGGACTAATGGCAGCCTAATAATAGCTATTAACTGATGTCTCATGTGAAACAATATGCCAGGCCTCCCTCAACAAATGGGTATTAGATAGAACATTGGTTTTGTAAAACTACAGTTAATTAGTTCCGCAGAGACTGTCTTTCTCCCAGAACAAAGTGAGAAGAGGATCTCAGCTCATAAAAAAGAAGAAAAAAAAATGCCTCTGGGCAGGCTGCACGTTTGGCAGTGAGCAAAAAAACTGTCCTGTTATTAATTTTGTTCATAGCAGCATTCACTACTCTTTCCGTGAGCATCTAAGAGCTGTCATGGGCAAATTAACCATATTTAACCCTTTCCCTTCCATGCAGGCTCAACAATGTTATAGCTCTCAGAAATACCTTACCTAAATGGCAAAGGCCATTTTTTTAGCCCTTTGACTTAAATGTTTGTCACCACCTCCCCACAATAGACTTCCCATGTGAATTCAAAGCAGCAAAATATGTATTGCAACTTGGATATAAAAATTGTCTGTAGTCTTAGAAGGAAGCTATAAATATGGAAGCCTCAAGTTCTTTGCTTTTAGGAATTTTGGCCACACTGGGAAATATTGATCTACCCGACCTGGCTGATTGAAGGGCCATCAAAAGGCTGCCTTTTCAGTAAAGAGGAGGAAAAGATGTGCCAGACACCATGTACTAAGAAGGATTAATGGAAAGAGAGGAACAGGAAAACAGTCTTTCAGCAACTTTGACATAGTGGTTTGTTGGTTTTTTTTGGGTGGGGGGGGGCAGGGGAAGATATGTAAGTGCTGTCAGTGTATGATATGGCCAGACCTAGCTGTCAGATTTAAGACCCCATTGTCCTGTTTTCACACTAATGGATGTGGCTGCAAGAAAACAACCTTTTTTTAATTGAAGCTCACTTTGGGGCATTCGTGATTTCATTTCCCCACACATGCACATTGAAAGAAATTTGGTGTTTTACTTAAAATCAAGGGGAACTTAGTTAGCAGTGCTCCCCTCCAGACAGGGCTGGCTTGTGTAATTGACACATGTCCCTGCACTAAAGCACTGCTATAAACATCGATATTATGTGTCAAAATTAGAAAAAAATAGAATTGAATTCTGCCAACCCTAAACATAATGAAGAACCAGGACCTGCAGCCTTTATTGAAATGGGGCTAGATGTTGGTTCCTTTATCCTAGATTCGATTAGCACCTTATTCTGAATAATTGCTGCAGTCACTGGAACTGCTTGTGGAGTAAGGGGCTACTCATGATGAGTAAGGGGGTCTGAATCTGGCACTGAATTATTCCATTTACTTCCACATGACTATGCATATGAATAAAGGAAGCAGGAAGGCACCTCACATTTCAGGTAATTACTGACCCACCATGACACTTCCAGTAATTCCCCCTCCTGGAGAAAGCATTGCTAAAAATGATTATAAAGGTGCTGTGAATTGGTATTAATTGTGAGTATTGGCTATATTGTCACTAAGTACAACCATCTCCAATAAACATTTCTTAACAAAAACACAGGTTCTCATTTACTTGGAGGTGGTTATATCAAAATACAGTCTATCCCTATCTTTACAAACCCATATTCTGTTGGAAGACTCAGCAAATTCAAAAGTATCTGAATTTGTAAGATTACTATGTATCCATAAATTAAAGACTAAATGGCTGTGTTTCCTTGTATGGAGAATGGTTGGCTCACATATACTGAAGAGAATTCTGTCATCTGCTCAAAAGGGCCCCTGGGCCGTACATGACTCTCTGCATTTTAAATTACCAGTTTTGGAAGTTCTTTGGGGGGAATAAAATTAGAGGATTTTGCAGACCAAAACAAAAACAAGAAAACAAACAAACAAATCCCACATCAATCAACCAACCAAAAAGCCCAAAGATATAATTCTCAGTACACACTAACATTTAAAGCAGAAACTAGGCTGATAACTTGGGTGTTTGTCCTTTTAGAATCACTAATATTTCTTGTTAACTTTGTTCTTTGGATTTGTTTATGCTGCACAGAATGTAAACATAATTACCTCTGTATTATACTTTGTGGACAGAATTTTGTCTTGCTCATTTCATAAATTCATACAATACTGAAAACAGACAAATGTGGGTATGCACTTCTGTACTACTGTGACTTTTCAAAACTATTTCCAGCTAATATACTATAAAGTCAGCTTTCTCTAGACACTTGAACACTCATTTTTCACTGTTCCCTCTGCAAGCTACTACTGCTGGAATTTTTCCAAAATGTATTTTAGCTGAGGATTTATTTAACACACACTTCTTGGATTCCCAGAAACGTTAGTTTTGATCCACTGCTGACTGACTGGCTCACTGGTAATGTGTTAAGTGGAGGAGAAGGAGCTCAGGAACTATACCAATTATTGATTTATTTTGAGAACAACAAATGATTCACAGGAAGGAACTGATCTTTTGATACAAATGAAAATCAAAGGAAAAAACTGAAAAGGGGTAATAAATGACAACCACCTCAGTATGGAAGTTAGAGATAAAATTCTTCTACAGGGTCATCAGACCTATCTTCCTGCTTATGTAGGATTGTTCTCTATGCTATTCTCTCTTCTCAGGAATACTGATGGGGCACTACAGGGTCATCAGACCAATCTTCCTGCTTATGTAGGATTGTTCTCTATGCTGTTCTTTCTTCTCAGGAATACTGATGGAGCACAAGCAGAGGTCTGCTGTTACAATTGATCTATTTAAAACCCAAGTATTTGAGCAGCAAATGAATATGCACAAGAAAGCTCTGATACCTCCCACTGGAAAGGTTGCCACATTCTATCCTAAAATCCCACCCCAAACAAAACTGACAACCTTGAGCCAGACAAAGTCAATGCTGGGGTAAGTACGTTTAAGTTCCATGAAAATCAGTTGAGTTGTACCCATTTGCAATGATCCTGAATTTTTCCTTTGATCTCTGGTAACATCTAAACAATATGTTCCATCTCAACGTTGTAACCAGGGTGCTTGAGAAGTCTAAAACTACCAATAAAATGATCACCAACATCCTCATTTTCAAACTCCATACAGTTTCAGCCAGGTCTGAATAAAAGGTCTTATTTGCCTCTCACATGCACCTCTCTTACAACTCTTACACCAGGTTAAGTGAAAGGAGAATCAGGCCCTAACTTTTTCTCTTAACTGGAAACTAAGTCAAGGTTTCTAAAGTTCAGTATTTACCTAATCCATCTATTGAACTAAATAGTGAAACTGTCCACTAACTGAAGAAATAAATAATTCAGCTTAGCTGGTTTGTCCAAAGATTTTTCAGCCAACAACAGCTGATTCATAGAATCATAGACTTTAAGGTCAGAAGGGACCATTATGATCATCTAGTCTAACCTCCTACACAACGCAGGCCACTGAATCTCACCCACCCACTCCTGTATCAAACCCCTAACCTATGTCTGAGCTATTGAAGTCCTCAAATCATGGTTTAAAGACTTCAAGGTGCAGAGAAGCTGCATCTCCAATCCTCAGATCTTTTCTTCCATCAGCTCTATCAGGCGGCATTTCATGCAGATGAAACTCTTTTCAGGTACCCCCTCCAGGATCATGTACACGCCGCAGCTTCCACATCCAGTCATCTGTATTGTGTCTTCCACTGCTTGGGTCACTACTACTGCTGCCTCTGTATCTGTCATAGGCTTTCCACTTAAACCCTTCTCCTCCAACAGAAGTCCCACTCAAACTCCCCTGTTTATAGCTCTGTTTGCTGGCTCCTGTGCCGCTGCAGCTGATTCATAATCTTATAGACTCATAGACTGATAGACTTTAGGGTCAGAAGGGACCAATATGATCATCTAGTCTGACCTCCTGCACAAAGCAGACCACAGAATCCTACCCATCCACTTCTATAACAAACCCCTAACCTATGTCTGAGTTATTGAAGTCTTCAAATTGTGGTTTGAAGACCTCAAGCTGCAGAGAATCCACCAGCAAGTGACCCATGCCCCACGCTGCAGAGGAAGGCCACCTATACCTGGTTAATAGAGGATTTTTTCACTTGTGGTTTCTAACAAAGGAGGACTCCTAGACTTGGTTCCTAGCCTAAAAGCACAATACAGCTCCTCAGGTGTCCTAAACATGATAATGAGGATAAGATGTTGTTTGAACATACAGCACTGCATTCTCTATCCTTTAGAATTGTCTCAGTATCCAGCAACAGAGATACTTATCAAAATTAGGTGCTTAGGAAAAAGGCAGGAATTAAGAGGCAATTCTTGATTGCGGGCCATGAGACATTTTGCTGACATTGGCTGTCTGCAGGCATGGCCCCCCTGCAGCTTCCAGTGGCTGCGGTTCGCTGTTCCCAATGGGAAGTTGTAGGTCGCAGGTTGCCCATCACTGTCCTAAATGGTCCAATAGGTGAATATAGCTGAACCACTTGATAATAGCAACCATAATTTAGTTAAACTGAACATCCTCGTAGGAGGGAAAAAATGCCAAAGCCACCCACCATAGGAGCATTTAACTTCAAAAAGGGGAACTACACAAAAAAGAGAAAGGTAGTTCAATGGAAATTAAAGGGAAGTCACAAGGGTGAAATACTTGCAAACTGGATAGAGAAAACTCCATAATAGAGGCTAAACTAAATGTAGACCCCAAATAATAAAAAATAATAAAAACAAACAGTAAGAGGACCAAAAAGAATGCCGCCATGGTGACACACCGGAGTAAAAAGAGGTGGTTAGAGGTAAAAAGGCATCCTTTCAAAACTGGAAGTCAAATCATATTGAGGAAAATAGAAAGGAGCATAAACTCCAGCAATTCAAGTGCAAACGTATAATAAGAAAGGCCAAGAAAAAATCTGAAGAGCAACTAGCTAAAGACACAAAAAATGACAGCAATTTTTTTGGACATACCTCAGCACCAGGAAGCCTACCAAACAGACAAGGCATCAGTCTTCACTGCAGAGGATGTCGGGGAGATCCCTACATCTGTGCCATTCTTTTTTTGGTGACAAATCTGAGGAACTGTCCCAGATGGCAATGTCAATAGAGGAAGTTTTGGAACAAACTGATAAATTAAACAGCAGTAAGTCACCAGGACCAGATGGTATTCACCCAAGAATTCTGAAGGAACTCAAATATGAAATTGTAGAACTACTAACTGTGGTATGCAACATATCACTTAAAATTAACCAACGTCTGTATCAGATGACTGGAGGACGTAATGCAGATTTTTAAAAAAAGGCTCCAGAGGTGATCCTGGCAATTATAAGCCAGTAAACCTAACTTCAGTACTACAAAAACTGGTTGAAACTATTGTTAAGAACAAAATTATCAGACACATAGATGAATACAATATGCTGAGAAAGAGTCAACACAACTTTTGTAAAGGGAAATCATTCCTCACTAATCTATTAGAATTCTCTGAGAGTGTCAACAAACTTGTGGAAAATGGTGATCCAGGCAGTATTGTGTATTTGGACTTTCAGAAAACCCTTGACGAGTTCCCTCACAAAAGGCTCTTAAGCAAAAGTAAGCAATCATGAAATCAGAGGGAAGATCCTCGCCTGGATCTGTAACTGGTTAAAAGATAGGATACAAAGGGTAGGGATAAATGGCCAATTTTCACAAAGAAAAGAAGTAAATTGCGGGGTCCCCCAAAGATCTGTACTAGGACCGGTGCTGTTCAACATGTTCATAAATTATCTGGAAAGAGGGTGAACATTGAGGTGGAAAAATTTGCAGACTATACTAAATTATTCAAGATAGTTAAGTCCAAAGCTGACTGTGAAGAGTTACAAAGAGATTTCCCTTAAACTGGGTGACAGAGCAATAAATGGCAGATGAAATTCAACATTGATAAGTGTGAAGTAATGCACATTGGAAAACATCATCCCACCTTGTCAAGGTATTATTCCCACTTTGAACTTTAGCGTCCAGAAAGTGGGGACCTGCATGTACCCTTCCATGCTTAATTCCTAGCTTAGATCTGATAGCACTGCCACCAACCAAAAATATAGTGTTTTAGTACACTTCCTGTCCCCTAAAATCTTCCCTGGGGGACCCAAGACCCAAACCCCTTGGGTCTTAAAACAAGGGAAAATAAACCATTCCCCCTCCTTTCTCCCTCCCAGACTTTCCCTGAGAGATCACTGTGATCCAAACTCCTTGAATCTTAAAACAGAGAGGAATTAACCTTTCCGCCCCAACTTTCTTTCCCCCCACCACTCCCTGGTGTGTTCAGACCCAATCCCCTTGGGTCTTACACAAGGAAAAAAATCAATCAGGTTCTTAAAAAGGAAAGCTTTTAATCAAAGAAAGAAAAAATAAAAATTATCTCTGTAAAATCAAGATGGAAAATGTTTACAGGGTCTTCAGCTTATATAGACTAGAGGGACTCTCTCCCCCCTAGCCTAAGATACAAGTTACAGCAAACAGAGGTAAAATATCCATCCAGCAAAATACACATTTGCAAATTAAGAAAACAAACATAAAACTAATCCGCCTTTTCTAGCTAGCACTTACTATTATGAACATGAGAGACTGTTTTAGAAAGAATGGAGACAGATCTGGTTGCACGTCTGGTCCCTCTTAGCCCCAAGAGCAAACAACGAACAAAACAAACAGCACAAACAAAGACTTCCCTCCACCAAGATTTGAAAGTATCTTGTCCCCCGATTGGTCCTTTGGTCAGGTGTCAGCCAGGTTCACTGAGCTTGTTAATCCTTTACAGATAAAAGAGACATTAATCCTCAACTATCTGTTTATGACACACCTATACATACAAACTGATGGGGTCTAAATTAGCTGTCACCACTCAAGAAAGAATTCATGGAGACACCATGGATAGTTCTTTGAAAACATATGCTCAATGTGTAGCAGTAGTCAAAAGAGCTAACAGAATGTTAGGTATCATTGGGAAAGGGGCAGATAACACTGGTCTACAATTTTTGAGAAGTCGTCTGCTTCAGAGATAAAATGTGATATTTATTATGTATTTTGATGTGCTGAATTCAAATATGACAATTAAAACAACTGATTGGCTACTGTTTCTAAGATATTTAAGTTTTTACATTTTATGTCTGTGTATATTGTGTACATAATAGAGTTTTAATCATAAATTGTAAACCTACGTCTTTTCATGTGTTTACTGTTGCTTTACATGATAATATTTCACCTGTCCTGTTTATGTAACACTTTAAAAATCAGCAAAAGGGTTATATAAATAAAATTGATTATGAAACAAAAGGCAAAAAACTATTCTGTACATAGTTTAGTCTTATTCAGTGTCTACTCGGTGCTTCTTGGCTTGTCTCTTGTATTCATTAAATGGAGCATCTCTTGTCACTGTCCAGCAATAGTCTGCAAGCATTGATGGGCTCCATTTGCCCTGATAGCCTGCCAGGAGATTCCACTGCTGTAGTCTGGAGCCCAACAGCTCTGCCTTACTCTTGGGTAGTTCCAAATCCCTGACAAGGTCATTCAGTTCACCTTGTGTTATGAGGTGTGGTTCAGAGGAGGAGGATGGGAGAAAATGTGGGTCCTGTGACATTGATGGTTCAGGACCAGAAGTATCATCCTCTTTCTCTTCCTCATCTGACTCAAGTGAGAATGATTCTGGTGCATCAGGAACCGGCAGTCCTTCTCCGTGGGGTACTGGGCGTATAGCTGATGGAATGTTTGGATAATGCACAGTCCACTTTTTCTTCTTTGACACACCTTTCCCAACTGGAGGCACCATGCAGAAGTAACAATTGCTGGTATGATCTGTTGGCTCTCTCCAAATCATTGGCACTGCAAAAGGCATAGATTTCCTTTTCCTGTTCAACCACTGGCCAAGATTTGTTGCACAAGTGTTGCAGCATACGTGTGGGGCCCACCTTTTGTCCTGATCTCCAATTTTGCAGCCAAAATAAAGGTGATAGGCTTTCTTAACCATAGTGGTTATACTTCGCTTTTGTGATGCAAAAGTCACTTCACCACAAACATAGCAGAAGTTATCTGCACTGTTCACACAAGTACGAGGCATCTCTGCTCACTTTGGCTAAACAGAAATGTGTCCCTTTGCAAAATCAAACACTGACAAAGAAGAGAGCACGACACTGTATGATTTCTAGAGCTGATATAGGGCAATTTGTTCAGCAGAGTGATGTAAGCTTCGTTATGATTGCATCATCCATGACTTCTAGGAATAACATGATGCAATTCATATCATGTTTGATGCAATACCAGCTTCAGATTGCATCATTCATTGTTTTGCCTAAAAAGCAAGTACTGTCCAAACCCAGTCATAGATTTATTCATAGATCCAGTCAAAGATGTATTTTAGTCATTTCTGGTTTAAATTGAGATCCCTTCCCTTTATAACTCACTTATCCTTCGCCATTCCCAAGTCAAGGGTCATATATACTGACCCAATAGCATATCTTGAAAACTAGAGCCAGTCAACAATTTTAAGCAACATTTTCGTTCTCAGTGACCCAGAATTAGTAAAGTTGGACTACATTTATTTCAGAAGCATTTTGGCTGTAGAGCAGTGTAATAAAACAGAAAATATCATGATGCCACTATAATAATCCATGCATGGATTACTTACATCTTGAATACTTCATGCAGTTCTGGTCATCCCATCTCAAAAACAGATATATTTGATTTGGGAAAGGTACAGAGAAGGACAACAGAAATTATGAGAGGTATGGCACAACTTCCATGAAAGAAGAGATTAAAAAGACTGGAACTGTTCAGTTTTGAAAAGAGATGACTAAGGGCATATGATAGAGGTCTATAAAACCATGAATGGTGTGGAAAAGTGAACAATGAAGTGTTATTTACCTTTCATATAATACAAGAACTAGGAGTCACTTTTTTAAATTAATAGGCAGCAGGTTTAAAACAAACAAAATGACGTATTTCTTCACACAATGCACAGTCAATCTGTAGAACTCCTTGCCAGGGGCTGTTGTGAGGGCCAAAAGTATAACTGAGTTCAAAAAAGAATTAGATAAGTTCAAGGAGGATAGATCCATCAATGGCTATTAGCCAAGATGGACAGGGACGCAAACCCATACCCCAATTGTCCCTAAACCTCCAATTGCCAGAACCGGGAGTGGACAACAGTGGATGGATCACTTAATATTGCCCTGTTCTGTTCAGAACCTCTGAACAGCTGACACTGGTCACTGTCAGAGACAGGATATGGAGCAAGATGGACCACTGGTCTGACCCAGTATGGCTTTTACATTCTTATGTCTTTTAAAATGTCTGAAAAATTATTAATTCTCTGTCAGAAGAACCCTCCCTTCTAATCAGTGGCATGTTGTCTGGAGTGGGTCAAGAGCACAAGTGTCAACCTTAGGGAAGACTGTTAAAGAACAGGGCACAAACCCCAAATTGGTTGTACATTCTATAATTAGATTTAACCAACAAAGTAACAAGTGTGAAATCCTCAAACACTATAACAGTGTTAACATGGAGCCACAGACAAGCCCCCTTGGATACTCTGATTTGTCTTGCCATCCAGGCAAGCTTGACTTTGAGATAGATGGATGCTTTACACCAAAGATCACAAAAATATTCAGGTTACTCCCAGTCCCAAAGGACCAGTCACTTACCGCAGGTCAATTGTATTCCAGATCTCAGCCAAAGACACTGCCTGTAGCCATTCCTGTAGTAAACTAAGTAAAGATTTATTAACTAGAAAAAAGAAATGAGAGTTATTTACAAGGTTAAAGCAGGTAATTTACACAGGCAAATGAATTGCAGTCTTAGGTTTCAAAAGATGATAGAAACTTTTATAATAAAGAAACTTTATATGTAGATTAGGGCTAACCCAAGCTAAACAGCTGGGGGTCTTTTGCTTAGTGTTTCTTGCCCCTTTAGATCAGTGGTCTCCAAAGTGGGGTGCATGCACCCCAGGAGGTGTACAAGAGGATCCTTGGGGGTGTGCGGCAGGAGGAGTGCTTTTTTATTTTGCTTCGGCAGTTTGAGCGGGAGTCTGAGTGGCTTCTTTTTTTTTAATTTGGCAAAAATGGTAGAGCCAGTACGGCAGGGGGTGCATGCTCAAAAATTTTTTACTGATAGGGGTGCGCGATCAAAAAAGTTTGGAGACCACTGCTTTGGAGTCCAAGCAGCAAAAAGAACCAAGTTGCTCCTTGTCAGAGATTTTTATCCCCGTCTCCCCAGAGTCCAAGCTGATGGGATGAATAATACAATTAATAAAATCTTTGTTCTTTGATTTATTATGGCTTATTTGGTTTCAAAGACCTTCATGATGGGCAGGACTGAACCTCTTCTGTAGGAAGCCAGCATTTGCATTAGAGAAGGCTTCTCTCCTGTATGAGGAGTTACACATTTATGGTTGTTTACGAAGCAAACATTTGCTATTACCTTATAACACGAGGTACAGATAAGCAAGACTAATACTTGCAGCATCCTACAAGCTATTCGTAAGGCCTACACACCAAACAGATCCTTACAACTCTAATATTTATCTTAACACCCAATACACAGGTGAGCCAGACTGGTTTCCTGCTATGCATTAGTCAGGGTTCAGTGACCTGGGGCCTTAGCATGAGCGGGCACCTGATCTGCCAGCATCACAATCAGATTTAACAACATGTATAATAACCCCCACAGGGTCAGAAAGCAGGAAATAGCAAATTATTTGCGTGATACTATTTATCTGAATTAGACAGAACTTTTTTATCTGAGCCAGCGCCTGGTTTTCTGCATCCTACCTTATTGCTAATGTATGACACTATCATAAAGGGGCAGAAGATCAAAAAGATGGTAAGTCTTAAACACTTGAACTCGAAATGCTGTATTGATCAAGTTACCACAGGAACAATAACATTGTATAATACATTTCTGTACCTTCATGTCCTCTACCTTCTCAGTCCTGCACCTGGAAATAGGTTAGCTGCTTTACTCTATTGTCCATTCTCAACATCATCTCTTCTTTCTGCCACCATTTATGCATGGACCAGCTTTCCACTCTGTGCACCAAATACCTTGACTTCAAAACCCACTTCATCTGGGACATCTTCCGATATTTATTCCCTTGCAAATCTAGTCCCCAGACCCTTGAACTCTTGGCTCATCTAATGTATCTGTAAGCTCCTAAGAACAGGGATCTTGTTTCATCTTCATGCTTTTTGTAAGGCATTGGGCATCTCTACGATGTAACAAAAATAGCTCTTTATACGGTATACAGAGCAATGCTTGATGCTGGCTGTTCCCAGGGAGAATGTGTAGTATCCATTTTTTCCAGATGATGATATTTAAAATGGGCCAGATCCTTAACCAGAATTTTCTGCATCAGTAGAGCTACACCAGCTTACACCAGCTGAGGCTATGGGCCCTATATCTTTACACATTCTGGTCTTAAAGAATAATTTTCTTACTTTCAACCGTTGCTGATTTTCAGACTACTAGCTTTCTGGGCCAAGGTCTGTCTTGATATTTTTGTACTAGCACGTTGCTACTGTTTAAGCAGGAGGTTGGCAACCTTTCAGAAGTGGTGTGCTGAGTCTTCATTTATTCACTCTGATTTAAGGTTTCGCATGCCAGTAATACATTTTAATGTTTTAAGGTCTCTTTCTGTAAGTCTATAATTTATAACTAAACTATTGTTGTATGTAAAGTAAATATGATTTTTAAAATGTTTAAGAAGCTTCATTTAAAATTAAATTAAAATGCAGGACCCAGGCAGTGTGAGTGCCACTGAAAATCAGCTCGCGTGCTGCCTTCAGCAAGCATGCCATAGGTTGCCTACCATTGGTTTAAGCAATATAAACCAAGGGCAGAATTTGGCTTGTACTAGGAGATACTAAACATCTACCAAGTTACTTGCAGTATAATGCACAGTAATTCTGAGATGTTGAGTTTTTCTTTTTCAAGTTGAGTGCTGTAGCCACGGTGGAGCACCAGATCCGCAGCTGGTCTAAGACAGCATAGCACACCACTGAAACCTTCACTTCAATGAAAACATGCAGATTTATACCTGGTGAGGTTCTGGCCTAGAGTTCTAAAAGCCTCTTGGGAGGGCATCTTAAAATGACACAAAGATCCAACCAGGAGTGCTTGAAATGCTGGTCAGCAGTGCTGTAGGGTGTAATGTGACAAGAAGCACAAGAAAAGAGACAATACCAGAAACGATGAACACTTCTGTAGCGCTTGATGATTAGTTGCAAAATTGTATCACTAATTTCCAAACAGGTGGGTTTCTGTACAGTGAAAATATAGTAAATCAAGACTTACTGTGCCTGACTCTCCAAATCAGAATAATTTTAGCATTTTACAACTTCCTTGCACGTTTAAATGACTCCACTGGGGCCTAATTTTTTTGCTCTGCACCTTGTGTAGCCACTCATACCAGTGTAAAGTAGCTGAAAAGGCTTCCAAATCAGATGATAGTGTTATACCCACTTCATACAGGTGTAAATGACTTTACAAGGTGCAGAGCAGGGGAGAATCAGGCCCAAAGCAAATGGCAGGGGAAATGACTCCTACTGGCTAGTGAGTTTGTTTTTGTACTACAGATAACTCTGAGTAAACATGTAGGGCTTCCCTTTATTTGCTACCCAAATAGCTTGCTCTGTCTCTCTGCAGTGAGCGGCATCACACGTCTCTTTAAATCAACACTGTTTGTAATCTGAAACAAACATACTCCCACTTTTATGGCAAGGCCAATGAAATAACCGTGTTGGGATATCTGTGCTGGGATATAATTTATCAATCATATGGCACGACTTCAAACTTGAGGTCACTCATTGCTGATTTCAAGTGGGAATGAATGTGTCAGGTTTCCAAGTTCTGGAAGAATGAAACCATGTAGTGACAGAGAATACAAGTACATAATAGCCTAAAACATCAAATTCTCTGTAAATTGACACAGGTCCTTTGACCTGGGCCACTGCTGGTGATCAAAAGTCCTATCCTAACCACAGCTCAGAAACAAACCAATATGGCTTTCAGCTGAATGAGAAAAGCTTTCAGAGAGGATTATTATAATAATCTATATATTGAAAGTTCAGGCATCTTACCGGCTGCAGTTCACTGAGTTCACAGACTGCAATTCTCACTAAGGCCAGTGAGGTTTTGTTTAGACCCAGGCCTGGTCTCCACTATGCGTTTATACCAATTTTAGCAGCGTTAAACCGATTTAACGCTGCACCCGTCCACACAACGAGGCCCTTTATAGAGACATAAAGGGCTCTTTAAACTGGTTTCTGTACTCCTCCCCGACGAGAGGAGTAGCGCTGAAATCGGTATTACCGTATTGGATTAGGGTTAGTGTGGCCGCAAATCGACGGTATTGGCCTCTGGGTGGTATCCCACAATGCACCATTGTGACCGCTCTGGACAGCAATCCGAACTCAGATGCACTGGCCAGGTAGACAGGAAAAGCCCCACGAACTTTTGAATTTCATTTCCTGTTTGCCCAGCGTGGAGCTCTGATCAGCACAGGTGGTGATGCAGTCCCAAATCCAAAAAGAGCTCCAGCATGGACCATACGGGATCTGATCGCTGTATGGGGAGGCAAATCTGTTCTATCAGAACTCTGTTCCAGAAGACAAAATGCCAAAGCATTTGAAAAAAATCTCCAGACAGAGGCCACAGCAGGGACTCAGCATAGTGCTGCATGACAAGCGTAATGGAAAGCCAAAGAATCAAATGGACGCTTATGGAGGAAGGGAGGGGGGACTGAGGACTCCAGCTATCCCACAGTCCCCGCAGTCTCCAAAAAACATTTGCATTCTTGGCTGAGCTCCAAATGCCTGTAGGGTCAAACACATTGTCCGGGGTGGTTCAGGGTATAGCTCGGCAATTTACCACCCCCCCTCCCGTGAAAGAAAAAGAAAAAAATAGTTTCTTGACTTTTTTATATGTCACCCTATGTCTACTGCATGCTGCTGGTAGACACAGTGCTGGGGCAATGAACAGCAGCACCCTCTCCCCTCCCCTCCTTGGTGGCAGATGGTACAATATGACTGCTATCCCTCGTCATCATCAGCCCATGAGTGCTCCTGGCTGGCCTCAGGTGAGGTCGGCCAGGAGCGCCTGGGTAAAAATAGGAATGACTCCTGGTCATTCTCAGTAGATGGTACAGAATGGCTGGTAACCATCTTCATCATAGCAACTGAGGGCTGAGCTCCATCAGCCCCCTCCTTTCATGTCTAAAGAAAAGATTCTGTACTGCCTGGACTATCATAGCAGCGGGATGCTGGGCTCCTCTCCCCCGCACTGTTTAATGTCCTGCCTGGATTATCATAGCAGCTGGAGGCTGCCTCCCCCTCATTTTATCTCACTAAAAACTCAGTGTTTCTTATTCCTGCATTCTTTATTACTTCATCACACAAATGGAGGGGACACTGCAACGGTAGCCCAGGAGGGCTGGGGGAGCAGGGAAGCAACGAGTGGGGTTGTTGCAGGGGCACCCCCTAGAATGGCATGCAGCTCATCATTTCTGCGAGATCTGACACGGAGCGGCTGTGCTCTCTGGTACACTGGTTCTCTAGCACACTTGACCCACATATTCTAGGCAGGACTGATTCTATTTTTAGATAAACCATAAAGGAGGGAATGACCCGGGGGTCATTCCCATTTTTGTCTTTGCGCCCCCGGCCGACCTCAGCCAGGGGCACCCATGACAGCAGCAGACAGTACAGAATGACTGATAACCGTCATCTCATCGCCAATTTACAATGGCATAGCAGACGGTACAGAACAACTGATAACCATCTCTGCTATCTTGCAAAGGCAAATGAATGCTGCTGTGTAGCGCTGCAGTACCACCTCTGTCAGTGGCATCCAGTACACATACGGTGACAGTGACAAAAGGCAAAATGGGCTCCATGGTTGCCATGTTATGGCGTCTACCAGACCAATCCAGGGAAAAAGGGCACGAAATGATTGTCTGCTGTTGCTTTCACGAAGGAAGGAATGAGTGGCGATATTTACCCAGAATCACCAGTGACACTGTTTTTGCACCATTATGCATTGGGATCTCAACCCAGAATTCCAATGGGCGGGGGAGACTGCGGGAACTATGGGATAACTACGGGATAGCTACCCACAGTGCAACCCTCCAGAAATCGACGCTAGCCTTGGTACATGGACGCACACCACCGAATTAATGTGCTTACTGTGGCCGCGTGCACTCAACTTTATACAATCTGTTTTACAAAACCAGTTTATGTAAAATCGGAATAATCTTGTAGCATAGACATACCCCCATACACACTGTCTGTAAACTCAAATCAGTTAACTTTGTTAACCACTTACCAATTCCTTGCTGAACTTTCAGAATGAACATTGTAATTAGTGGGTGGTGATCGGTCCTGAAAATTAATGGTCCACAGTAAGGAAATTCAATGTTTCTCTGTTCAGTAGGATGCTAATGTTGCTTTTTTCTCCCAATACCAGTTCTTTCTAAATTACTTATGGTTCATGAAGTTAATGCAACTGTAGTTTCTTTACCACATTATCTACCCTATCTAGGCAACTGTAGCACTCACTACATCTTTGCTGACCTTTGTAGTAAGTACTGTTTTAGTTTAAGGATTCAATGCATCTAAACAAACATTTGTATGACATCCTAATGGAAAGTCATCCCACACTCAGGACATATACACATGGAGAACAAGGGGTTTTTTTTGTAATAGAGTTTGTATTTTTGCTTACTTACAAAATATGGGGATTAACTCATTTCTATGTACTGACATTAACGCTGGATTGGCAGCACTAGCTTGTGCAGGAAATAGCGATCTCACAACTTTAATGGAAGCATCAATTATTTTATGAATTCAGTCTTATGAAGGGTTAATCTCTCTCCAATTGCAGGCTTTTTCTAGTTTTAGAATTATAGGTCATTTCAACTACTTTTTTAATACATAGAGAGATAGGCTCTCAAAATTGCTAGTAGGGACTAATTCACATAATACAATTATATATCCATCCAGTTGCTCTCCAGGGGATTGTGCACCCACAGAAATAATAGTATCTAATAACACTATTTGTCGGCTGGCTGAAGTGCCTGTCATGTGCAAGCATTGCTTTATTAAAGTCTATTGTACTAGATGGAGCTAAGTGTCATTTAGGTGCTGAACAATGCAGTGGAAGAGTTTCACTAGGAAAGTTTTCACTTGCAAGTAATCCATGAAACGTAATATCTGCTACGGCTGTGGAACAGTTGCATCTTCAGGGAGAGGCAGAGGAAATAAAGGAGCTGGTATCTGAGCTGCTTTTTGGTAGAAAGACTCAGAAGTGGGCTAGATAAAAGCAGATTAGATCTACTTACTAGGCAGCCCCTCCCAGGCTTCTACTTGGACAGAAGTACAGGGGTGGAGCATGTGGAAAAAACTGCTTGGCTTCCATCTCCACTAGGCTTTTCTGGGTTTCCTCCTGAAGATTATGAAGTCTCTTTCACAGTACTGGATGATTCAGATAGCTATTACCTTTGACACAGCTCTCTTCTTGTTTCGCCAAGGGATGAGTTGTTTTACATTCTGGTTTTGACTGAGATGATGATAATTGCTGAGCAACGAAGGTTTATGGAACCTGCAAAGAACCTGTCACTAAGGCGGATTTGGCTCTTACTGATACCAAACTTAAAAGACACTTGTAATTTATACTAGATTTGAATGTAGGTACCTGGAGCTGATTGTGAGGGGCCCTAACACTGTGCTACTCAACCACTTTGTTTAATACATGCAAAGCCTGTATTTTCAAAATCCAGGTGCAGCTGCTTATAGGTCTGATTCTGCAAACCTTCACTCAGGTGAGGTGACCTTATGGATCTGGCTCCTGTTTTCACTGAACCATAGAATCATAGAATATTAGGGTTGGAAGGGACCTCAGGAGGTCATCTAGTCCAACCTCCTGCTCAAAGCAAGTCCAATCCCCAATCAATGGCAAAATGATTGACTTTGTGGTGTCAAAGTTAGAATCAGGACTCACAATTTGTCAGACCACTCTGTTTATTAGCGCAGCGCTCCGCCAATAACATTCAGAATATGTGAGTGGCCATGCAAGGCCCAAACAGTCTTATTTATACAGATAAAAGAGCGGGAATTAGACAAAGGGACAAAGAAAGCAAAACAGGAAAATTCACCTGGGGCACAGCATGCATATCTTACTTCCTTACTAACTCTTATCGATCTAAGGCTAATGCTTCACCAATTGCCCTTAAACGGTGCAATTGTTCTATGTTAATGTCTGTATTCCTGACACCTGGTTGCAACATTCCAACAACTTTGCTTAAAGGTACAGACAACATTTCTTTAATCCTTTCTATTCTTACTATATAATTCATTCTACTTTCACAATCCCTCCTTTTGGTCAGGCGTACGCCATGACCAACCCTTACTGAGTTTCACAAATTAACCGTTCCTTATTTCTTAGTTTATTAGCGATATTTAAAATCATTATATTAGCACTCTGTTTTGGGGCAGCCATCTGGGTGACACAATCCTGGATACAACAGGAGATTAACTGAAAGCATACAAAAATCACTAAGATTCCAAACAGGATAGTTAGGGCTCCCTGAAACAACCAGTTTCCTATGCCAGAGAAATTGAACAGGTTACTTAGCCACTTCCATAAAGAACTTAGCTTTTCATGAGGAAGATATGAGATTTGTTCTAAGTGGCTAGCGTGATCTATTACCTCATTGGTATTGTCAGGTATAAACACACAACATTCTTTTCCAATGAGAGCACAGGTCCCTCCTTTGGCCGCCAGCACTATGTCTAATGCTTGACAGTTTTGGAGGGCAACCTGTCTGATCACCCCTGTTTCTTTGGCCAGGGTTTTTAAACTTTTTCCGGTTTCATTTGCCATTATTTTAACCACTGCTTGTAACCTTAGGAGTCTTTTTGCATGGTGTATTACTCCCCCAAGTGGGATAAAGGAAGTGCCAATGGCCTCTTCCCAAGTTAAGGGGCTTATGTTATGTATATACTATTGGGCATCTAGTAAGTTCCTTCTTTTTCGCCTGAAATTACGGAGGCGTTCTTGTGGGAGGGACTCTAGTACCCGGAATTGTGGGAAGAGTTGGGCGGGATAACAGATACCTGACCAGTTAGCTGGTAATACAGTATAAGCTTTGGTTCCACAAACCCAATGATGGCCTATTAAGGCCGGGAAGGGTTGATTGCATCCATTTGTTACATAGGTATCTGCAAATGAGGAGTAATATTCTTAAAAGGGCACAGGGTAATCCTCCTTACGAGGAGTGGTAGTATTTGTATGGCATTGGAAGATTGTATTATTTTTACTAAGATTACTGTAGGGGGAACATGAGATTGATTTTTCTGTTTGATCCCAGGTCGAGAAAAAATTCATATCCCCATACTCAGTCCGCCGCTCCTTAGTTTTGTTTGAATAATCCCATACACCATTTGCCACAATATGTTGAAGGCAACGGCTTGTTTCCAGATCCAGCCCTGTCCCATTACACACCCAACACCAATGACCTTTCCCCTCCACCACACTTATCCATTTAGATACATTTATTCCCACTGCTTCCCAAGTGTCATTGCTGTTCCATGTTGTGTTAAATGGATGAGGTCCTCCAGTATGGTCTGGGGAATTCAGTCGGATAGCCAGGACAGGAACACCAGCTTGAGAGTGGGCTGGGATGTGGCTGCAGACCCAGCATTTAGAAATATTAAGGGTCTGAGCTATCCACACTTGCTGCTGGATAAAAGAATTGTCATTGTGGGCACCCCAGACCTTAAGATACTAGCAGCCGAGGAACAGGCACCACCAGAGGTGCATGTTGGAGGCAAGGCCTTTCTGGTTCTGACAACCTCAACTGAGGGAACTGCACTCACAGTTTTATGTTCACCAGGCAGCAGGCGCTAGGCTCACTACTGCTGCTTCTTGGGCCTTGCTTTAGATCATCGTCTGCTTCTGGCAACCCTTACGAGAGCGTTGATTGTAAGGTATTGCAGGCTGTTCCTCTACGTCTTCTTCTGGAGTCAAAACTGACTCTGCGCAGTCCTGAGGTGTTGATTGGTTCGCCCGGGAGGGTGTCTTCTTACACTGTGAAGCATGTATCCAAGCTGCAATGCCAGATAGCTTAACAGCTGTCTGAGTAGTAAGCAGTACCTGATGAGGTCCCTTCCACCGAGGTTCCAAGGCATGTTTTCGATGGTGATGCCGTACGTAGACCCAGTCACCTGGTTCAAGGTTGTGGCAGGCGTCAGAGGTGGGTTCCATCGGCCAGGCGGCTCGAACCTGTGAATGGAAGTGACTTACAGCTTGCATTAATCCCTTGCAATATTGAAGGAGCGTACTGTGAGTCAAATTCAAGTCTGGGACTGGAGTAATGGTAGCCACAGTTCGCATAGGGCGTCCCATAACGATTTCAAAAGGACTCAGTTTATGCCTTTGGGTTGGAGTGGATCGCATTTCCATAAGGGCTAGTGGTAAAGCTGCTGGCCAGCTTAACACTGTGGAGTCACAAATTTTAGCAAGTTTATTCTTAAGTACACCATTTCGCCTTTCCACAGCACCTGCACTTTGTGGGTGGTAGGGACAGTGCAGCAGGTGTGTGACATGTAATATACGATCCAGGTGTTGAACAATTTGTCCAGTAAAGTGTGTACCCCGGTCACTGGACAGAGTGGCAGGAATTCCCTTGGCAGGCATAATATGGTTTAACAAACATTTAGCAACGGACAGTGAGTCAGCCTTGCGACAAGGAAAGGCTTCAATCCAACCAGAAAATGAACATACCATAACCAAAATAAATTCAAATCGTTGACACTTAGGCATTTGTACAAAATCAAGTTGCCAATGCAAGAAGGGTGCTTGGGGCAAGCCCCGGAATCCCTGAGCCACTTTTACAGGTTTACCAATATTGTGGCTTTGGCAAGTGGTGCAGGCGGCACAGTGGCGGGCTGCAAAAGAGTTGAAATGGGGAGCCCACCATCCCACCTTAGTTAGAGCAGACACCATTCCTTCCTTTCTGACATGCGAAACACCATGTAGCAGGGCGGCCAGCGATGGGTAGAATGAAAAGGGGGCTACGAAGGTACCAGTAGGCAAACGCCAAAGGGAATCAGGATGTAGACAGCAACCCTGGGCAACCCAGGAATCTTTTTCAGTTTATGGGGCAGAGTCCTGGAGCAGGGTGAGGTCGGTGAGGGACGGTGGTGGTATAGAAACAGAGAGGGAACCTAGAAATGCATCTGGGGAAGGTTGTATAGCAGCAGCATGTTTAGCAGAGGCATCAGCAAACGCGTTACCCTTAGCAACATCAGTGTCTGCCATTGAGTGGCCAGGGCACTTAACAATAGCCAGGGCAGAGGGAAGTAAAACTGCATACAGGAAAGCAGCAATATAGGGGCCGTTCTTAATAGGGGTACCGGCAGATGTAAGGAAACCCCGAGCTTGCCAGAGGGTACCAAAGTCATGTACAACCCCAAAAGCATAGCGGGAGTCAGTGTAAATGGTGGCGGAGCGTCCCTCTGCCAAAAAGCAGGCACGGGTGAGGGCAACTAATTTAGCAACTTGTGCTGAGGTTACAGAAGGTAAAGGTGCAGCTTCTAGGGTTTGAGAGAGTGACACTACAGCGTATCCTGCAAGGAGACTACCTTGGTTGTGTTGAAAACAGGAACCATCAGTAAACAAAACAAGGTGAGAGTTAGAGAGAGGGACATCAGAAAGGTCAGAGCGCGGGACGGTGATAGCAGAGACAGTTGCAAGGCAGTTATGAGGATCACCGTCATTAGACAAAGGAAGGAGAGTAGCAGGATTTAACTGAGAACAGCGCTTTATAGTGATATATGAGGCCGACAGCAGTAGAAGTTCATACCTGGTAAGGCGAGCGGAGGAGAGGTGGCTTGTATTGCGTTGTAACAGCAGAGTTTCTACAGAGTGAGGGACCATGAGAGTAAGAGGGGAGCGAAGGACAAGGGATTCAGACATTTCGACTAAGCGTGCTGCAGCAGCCACAGCACGCAGGCAGGGGGGCAGGCCTTGGGCCACAGGGTCCAAAGTGGCAGAGAAATAAGCTACTGGGCGATTCCTGCCTCCGTGCACCTGAGTGAGAACTCCAAGTGCACATCCAGATTGTTCATGGCAGAAAAGGGTAAAAGGCTTAGAATAGTCTGGCAGACCTAAAGCGGGGGCCAAAGCCAAACCTTGTTTGAGGGAAACAAAGGCAGAGTCTGCTTCAGGTGGCCATGGCATGGGAGTAGGCACAGAGAGTCGAGTGAGTTCCTGTAGAGGTTTTGCAAGGGAGGCGTATTGGGGAATCCATTGCCTGCAAAATCCAGTCATGCCTAAAAATTTTCGGACCTGGCGTGGAGTGCAGGGTCGGGGAAAGCTAAGAACAACCTGGACGTGGGTGGGAGAAAGCGTACGGGAACCCTGGGAGAGGAGAAAACCAAGGTATGTGACAGAGGTTTGACAGAGCTGTAGTTTAGAGCGAGAAGCCTTGTGACCTTTGTTTGCTAGGGCAGTAAGGAGCACTAAAGAATCAGTTTCTGAGGCAGATAACGAGGGGGAACAGAGGAGCAGATCATTTACATATTGGACTAGAGTGGACCCATATGGGAAAACAAGGTCAGCTAGGTCTCGGGCTAATGCCTGGGAGAAATAAGATGGACTTTCTGTATACCCCTGCGGGAGCGTGGTCCATGTATATTGCTGTCCCCTGTAGGAAAAGGCAAAGAGGTATTGGGAATCAGGGTGAACCGGAACAGAAAAGAAAGCAGAACACAAATTAACAATAGTAAAATGAGTTGCAGCTGGTGGAATTGAAGCCAGGATCGTTGCTGGGTTTGGGACAACAGGAAAAACGGGTATGACAATACGATTAATGGCTCGAAGGTCCTGAGCAAATCGCCATGATTTGCCATCAGCTTTTCGAATGGGGAGGATAGGAGTGTTACAGGGACTGGAACAGGGAACAATAATGCCTTGCTCCTGCAGGGCAGTTATGACCGGAGCAATGCCAGCCTCTGCCTCAGGGTTTAAAGGGTACTGAGATAGGCGAGGCAGGGGTTTGGAAGAGTCAACAGTAATGCAAACAGGATCAGTATTTAAGCGGCCCACCTCAGAGGGATGGGTTGGCCACAGAGAGGATGGGACCTGCGAAATTAGGTGCTCAAGGGACGGGACCAGTGGGCAACAAGGGACCGGAGTAGAAAGGGATATTTCAGACAGCAGGGAGGCTACAGAATTACTTAGGGAAGACTGGGGAATTTGTAAATAGACCCCATCCGGGGAACAGTATATGGTGCAGCCAAGCTTACATAACAGATCCCGACCCAAAAGGTTTACTGGAGTGGAATCAGAGAGAAGGAAGGCATGATCCACAGAAAGGGGACCAACCTGGACCGGTAGAGGTTTTGAAAGGGGATAAGGGGTTGGGACTCCCATAATGCCAACAGCGGACACAGTTTTTCCGGAGCGGGGAACCTTAGGCAGGTCGGTAGTATGAACTGCAGAGAGCGAAGCTCCCGTGTTAACAAGGAAAGGGAGAGAAAGATCATTGATAGTTAACACACACCCACCCGTGGGAGTGAGAGGTAGTAAAGGGGCTAAAATTTCCTGAGGTTCCCCGGTGTCCCATCATTGTTGTGGGGCAAAGTAAGGCTGGGGGCTGACTGGCTGTGCTGGCAGGGGGTTTAACTGGTTGTTCACAGAGTTACTAGGCTGGCTTGGACACTCATTCTTCCAATGTCCCGGCTGTTTACAGTAATTACAAACATCCCCATAACCCGAAAATTCAGTTCCCTGTTCCCTCCCATGACCACGTCCCCATCCTCGTCCCTGGTATTTTCCCTGTCACCGGTACTGTTTGCCCTGCCCTGAATAATGCTGTATTTGCAAGGCCATTAACTGCTGAGCTGATTGCTCTTTCTTTCCTTTTAAAGTACGTTGGCAGTGCTCTGCCACTGTTCGCAATTTGTCCATGGTTTTGGTCTCCCATCCAACACTTATTCGTTTTAGCAGATTGCCAATAGCAGGCAGGAGGCCATTAACAAATGCACTAGCCAGGGCGCCCTGTCCATTTGTATCTGGTTGCTGTATACCAGAATGTTGCAGAAAAATGTCAGTTAGCCGGGTGCGATAGTCGCCCGAGTTTTCTCCCTGTCGTTGCTTACAGCTATTTATGGCAGTCCAGTTGGTTTTAGGAGTCCATACCCGAGGGATGGCTTCAAATAGATTTTTAGCTCGTTCCTTACACTTTTTTCGGTATTCAGCAGTAGGACCAGTGTCTGGCAAAGTAGAGTGGCGGTCAGTAGCGAGCCAATCTGCTGCTGTGAGCCATTTTTCATGCTCACTAGGGGCTGTTACAAGTAGCTTGCACAGCTGCAGGAGGTCTGCCTCAGAGGGTTCATAGGTATTACACACTAACAAAAATTCCTCTGCAAATTTGGTAGGATTTTCTTGGGGCTTTGGAAAGCCTTTTATAATTGAAAGGAGCTCAGTTCGAGTCCAGGGTTTATAGCTCCAAGTGGGACCCCCGTCCTGGCCCCCAGTATGCAGGATTCGGAGGGGAGCCTGGATATTTTTAAGGCCCAAGCGTGAGCTTTTACGAGGCAGAGTTAGTCCAGAGGAATGGGCCTCGGCAGTGCCGGATGGTCCAGACGGGTCCGAACTGGAGATCTCTGGGAATTGTTCCTGATCTGGGAGATCTGGTAACAGTTGTTCCTGAGCTGGGGGCGTGGGTGGCCGTCTATTGATTCGACGCAAGGCTGCCAGGCCAATTAATACGTCTTCTTCATCCTCGTCCCCAGAATCTAGTAAGGGGTTTTCTTCGTCTTTTCCCACCCGGAGACAGGAGTATGAAGGGGGGTCTGCTTGGAGAACAAGGTAAAGGGGAGCGCTCGGTCTAGTGGTGGGAGAGGAGGTTTCCAATAAAGATTTTAACTTATCATTTGAATCTTTGAGAGAGGCAAGTTTTGATTCTGTCCATCTACGATTTGCCTCTTCCCACCATTGCATGAAACAATCGACCTCTCCTTTTGCCAATTTAGTTTTAGATTGGCCGAGTTTGTCTTTTAAGACGTCTACTCGATCCTTATCCCAAGATCCTAACAGTGGCCACTGAGTTTTGGGATCTCCCTGAGTTAGCCTAGACCATTTTTCCAGAAACTTACAGGAATCTAGACCTTTCCTAAAATACATAAAATGAGCTGGAGTTCCTTTAGGGAACTGCCCCGGCTTAGACGTCTGGTCACCCATACAGGAGGACTTCACACACCAATCACACAAGAAGGAAATTAGGGTTTGTCAGAGCGATGCCCAGTGCAAAACAGAAAAGGAGCCCACAGGCTACTGCCTCAATCGCCCTTGCTTTCACACTAAGGGTTTTACCCAAGGTGTGGTGCGGCTGCGATTGTGCAGATTTCACTCACTCAGACCACAGGGACAGGAACCCCTTGGTCGGCCGATCCCCAGATAGAGACGGCACCCAGACTCAAACACTCCACAGGGAGGACGGATAGACACAGAGACAGGACAGTCCTCAGTCCGGACAAAACACAGAAATAATTACCTGACCAGAATCCTGATGTCAGATCCCAGGATCCCTACCAGAACAGAGTGGGAACCAACAGGTTCGATGGCGTAGACTTCACTGTGGTCGTGCGCCTTTCCGTTCTAGTGGAGGACCGCTTGGGCCAAGTGCCCAGGTGCCGGCTGCCACGGTCGTCCTACACAAACGGTCAGGAATCACACAGCCCCAGTGAAGACGGTTGCCATCTCGGTGGAACCTCCAAATTGTCAAAGTTAGAATCAGGACTCACAATTTGTCAGACCACTCTGTTTATTAGCGCAGCGCTCCGCCAATAACATTCAGAATATGTGAGTGGCCATGCAAGGCCCAAACAGTCTTATTTATACAGATAAAAGAGCGGGAATTAGACAAAGGGACAAAGAAAGCAAAACAGGAAAATTCACCTGGGGCACAGCATGCATATCCTACTTCCTTACTAACTCTTATCGATCTAAGGCTAATGCTTCACCAATTGCCCTTAAACGGTGCAATTGTTCTATGTTAATGTCTGTATTCCTGACACCTGGTTGCAACATTCCAACAACTTTGCTTAAAGGTACAGACAACATTTCTTTAATCCTTTCTATTCTTACTATATAATTCATTCTACTTTCACAGTGGGATGAAGGCCAGTTTGCAGGAACTAAGGGCAGTGTATGGATTTTCATAGACGAAAGGCCTAATTCTGCCTCCGTCATGCTGAGTACTACCTTGCTTACCATACGGTCCCCTCCCAGTCTGCATTAGGAAGGACCCATCCAGAACCCACTTGCTACCACATTGGAGACATTCACTAGCAGCCACTTCCCCAAGACAGGTCCTATTCCTGTCAGGATGTTGCTTTCTCTCTAGAGGCCCACAACACATCTAGCCTCTATCGTGTTCTCCCCCTTACTGGGGAACAGTTTGCTTCTTATATCTGGCTTCCCCTTTCCCAGCAGGCCTTGCTTTTCATCTACAATTCCCATAAGAACTGGAGTCCTGTGGCACCTTATAGACTAACAGATGTATTGGAGCATGAGCTTTTGTGGGTGAATACCTACTTCGTCGGATGCATGTAGTGGAAATTTCCAGGGGCAGGTATATATATGCAAGCAAGAAGCAGGCTAGAGATAACGAGGTTAGTTCAATCTAGCCTGCTTCTTGCTTGCATATATCTACCTTCCCCTGGAAATTTCCACTACATGCATCCAACGAAGTGGGTATTCACCCACGAAAGCTCATGCTCCAATATGTCTGTTAGTTGATAAGGTGCCACAGGACTCTTTGCTGCTTTTACAGATCCAGACTAACACGGCTACCCCTCTGATACGTAAGAACTGGGAATCACATTTCCCAGAATTCCCTTGCTATGCTGGGCTAGCCTGGCTCCAGGTCTGAGTTTACAGGGACAGCACACCCTGTTTCAATGGTTATATATGACAAATAAGGATCTAATTCTGCCTCCTTCATTTGTGGAGGAGTATTTTAGCACACAGCTAGTCCCACTGACTTCAATGGGGCTGTTTGCAGAGTGACATACCCTTAAACATGAGTAACAAAGGCACAATTGGGCTCTGAAATAGTATGAGTAGAATAGATTGCATCTGGTCCCCACTAGATGTTCTACTGCCCCACAAGGATGGGATGGGAATCCCCAGGAACTGGCCTGTGATTCTACTCAAACCTGGGGAGAAGGAGGTGTAAGGAGCTTTCCCCATTTGTTTGGCCTGTATAAATACGACAGAATTTCAGTCTGTGCTCAGGGAGCTGCATCCCTGCTCTCACTCAAAATCAGCAAGGAGGAAGTTGGGCTGGGGCTCTACCTTGCTCACCCAACATTTGCAGAGCCAGCCAGTCACAAGTAAGAAAGTGAGCTGCATCTATTAATGGAGTGTAGTTTTGTGGACACTACTTGTGCATCTCTCAGAGTTCCAGCAGACTTTCTAATAGACAGACAGTGATGTCAGCAAGAAAGATGGGAGTGGAATGGAGTTATCTGATCTGAAAGATTAATTCAACCAGATTCTGAAATAAGGACTTCAGTGGCCCTGGAATTGGTAAACATTTGCCCATATTTATTTTTTAAAAAGCCACCATGTTACAGGTACTCCCTTCCATACAAGTTCCAGTATAAGAATGGAATGCAAAGGCATTGTAATGATCAGTGCACGCAACACCTCCACCAACAGGTAGTGCTGTGTCTTTACCTTAGTGGTGTTGTCTTGTTTTGATATTATGTTGGCATCTTGGTTGGGGTGGAGCTGGCGCAGGGAGAAAACTGAGTCCTGTGTGTGCTGAAGTTTTTATGTAGTGTCCTAAAAAATCCTTGTCGTGCAAATATCGTGTAATAACCGTGATTCAAATTCCTTCTCCAGTTCACTGAAGATGCAACTTGGTGGGCTGAACTGTCACATTATTTGCAGCAACCCAATACATCCTTTGATTTCTATAAGTGAGTAATACAGTAGAGTGGTGAGGGGATGTTGCTGTTTCTCTCAAGCTTTTGCAAGCCCATAAATGGAAGGGAGGAAAAGGAGGGGAGAGAAATTAAACTATATTTAATAACCTGATAGTTTAATTTAAGAATGATACAGAGACCACCTCTTTAAAAGAAAGACAAACTTTATTACAAATTGTACATCTTCTTTGGATTCGTGAGCATTATTTCAAACTATTTTAAAAGATCAGTGTTCAGAACATTTTAAAAAATGCTGAGTTTGGTACTTCCACTTAAAATTTAAAATACTGCTACATAATTAATGAAAATAGCTTGATGGTTTCATTCTGTACAACAATGGAAATTGGTAATAAGTTACAGACTGGAACTCACTACTACCCAGAAACAGCCTTTGCAGAACTGTACGGAAATTAAAAAAAAAAACACATTATTTAAATGTTGGACCAGATTCTGATCTCATATACATTGGTGTAAAGCCACTGTTGCCTCTATAGATTTACACTGGTTTGAGGAGATTAGAATCTGAGCCAATGTCTTCACAAGCTCAGTGGTTTGAGCATTGGCCTACTAAACCCAGGGCTGTGAGTTCAGTCCTTGAAGGGGCCATTTAGGCATCTGGGGCAAAAATCTGTCTAGGGATTGGTCCTGCTTTGAGCAGGAGGTTGAACTAGATAATCTCCTGAGGTCCCTTCCAACCCTGATATTCTGTGATGCGCACAAGGTTTTATTAAAAGCAGTAGGAATTCTTATTTTACAGGTGCCATGATGTGAAATTTCTCACTAGTACTTTATTCGGTTAAGCCCTGATCTCACAGCTGGATCTGCACAGAGCCCTACTAAAGTCAACTGCTCTTACTATGGGATGAAAGGGTTCCTCTGTAGATCCAGATCAATGGTGACCAAGCTCTCCCATGAAGCCAGTGGGACATACAAGTTTAACAGAAGGCAGAATTCTTCACAATGGGGACAAAGTCTGTTGCTGTGCAACGGTTTTCCTGCCACAAGAATTCATATTATGGACAGCAAAATTAGCATCTACTTCCTGCACCTAAAATCATTAAAACCCATATCACTCAAAACCAGATATATGACATCACCGACGGAAAGTTAAATAATATCAATTTTGTCATATATATAGGTAGGATCACGAAACAGCACATTAATTGTTGAGCATTTGTATTTCCTATCAGGTGTTCCAGCCATGGTTACACTGGCACAATGCCACAGACCTGAGTAGGGTTACACCACTGTACACAACAGCAGAGTGTGACCGAGTGGCTTCAGCTTGGAAGCGAAGATCCTATCTGAACCATGAGAAAAGGGATAGTGGATCTGGAATAGCTGAACAGAGGGAATGGAGACAAACCAAGGTGTCCCTCTGCCCAGACCAAACAAAAACTATGACTGGGGGAAATCAAAAAGACTACTCCTTTCATGAACTCTGAGGACAAAAATCACATCAAGGGGACAGGAAGGAGTCAAAGCTCTGCCCACCTCCCTTTTGCACTGGCTTGAAGAGCACAGTGCAGCTCCCCCTTCCCAGCTGCTATTTCAAGAGATAGCGTAATGTGCTTATTCTCTGTGCACTTGGAAAGGGTGTATGTGTGTGTATGAGAGAGATTATCTAAATGTCAGGAATAGCTAATAGAGGTCAACTTGGACAGCTGATGAAACCTAGATCTGGTCTGTGGCTGGCTAGTAGCCCCATGGCTTATTTCGTTGCTTGTGACTATGTAGCATTATTGTCCTAAACTACTAATGGGGAGACTTCAACAGGGTCCAAATGGCAGCTAGGCACCAACCCCCATTACCATTGCAAACTGCTATTTATGCCTTTCAAAAGTCTTCCCGAAAATGATTTGGAATTAAAATATCCTGTGTCCCTAACAGGATGCTACATTGAATAAACATGACTGAGTGGTCACCAGACATTTAAATTCAATTTAGCAATTCACTGAACATCATAATTTTTACAAAGGTAAAAATTCCAAAACAAATCGACACTGAACAATTCCTCCTTGATTTGGCAGAATCGCCATCAAAATTCCAGAATATAAAGGACTGTTTCTTGAGGTCGTTAGGACTATAATTCAAGTAATAGATTTTAACTTGTTGAACTACTGCCTATCTTAACAGGCAACCTTCACAGTGGGTCCATAATCATAGGCCTGTCTTTAAAGATTCCAGAACTATGGGATTATTTTTAGCCATTCTTTTTTAAAATGGGCCATATTTTCTGTTGGTATAATTCCACTGAGTTCAGCGGAGTGACACCAGCAATATGTTGGCTTACACTGCATAGAAAACAACTCAGGTAGCCAACTGCAGCTGAAGGTACTCAGCCCCTCAGACCCACTAATCTGACTGGAAGTTCACGCAATAGATATTGGATAATTGTGGAGGATGTGTAATGCTTACTGCTATTGTACAGATCGGAGAAGTTGCATCACAGGAATCCTTAATGTAAGGGGTGCATTATGGAAGAACTGTCAGGGCACATCAATGTTTAGGCCTAACAACCTCAACAATATCCTTCTAAAAGTGCCTTGAAAATCAACAGAAGTATATATGCACAGTAGAAGTTGAGTTGCTAACAGTGCATGTTTCTGAAACCGGGCAAAGTCACTTTCCCATGGGTGTAAATTAACTCATTTTGGCCTTGGTTAATGTGCTTCACCAAGTTTTTCTCAAATAGCAGTGGGTGGTAAGCACCCATGGTGCAGGCGCGGTCATGGTATCTCTGGTAATAGTGGCAGATGTCTGTCCGTCGTTTGGAAGGGAGGAATTCATAAACATTCACTTCATCACAGAGGGTCATCATGATCACAATGCCTGGCAGGGGGAGAGTGAGAACCAGTCAGTCAACCCGGGGACAAACAGGTTATGAAAGAAATCATCTTCTTGCTTAAATGTGAGGCAGGAGGTTTAAGCAAAAAATATCTCCTTCTGTCTCCCAAGATGGGAGGTGGTGGGGTTTCCCTGCAAGAAGTGGTCTTTGTAACGTTCAGACCATATGGAGAGGTAGAAAAGGCTATGCCTGGAGGAGGCTATCTTCTGAAGCTCCTTGAAGTCTGCACAATTGTTGAGCCACTCGCTCATTCACATACAAATTGGTTACACCTCCAAAATCACAGATGCTGAGACTGGCATCTGCATCCTGTTAGATACAGCACAATATGCCCCATTAAAGTCTCATGAAGATACTGTATGACAGCAATATGCCATGAGTTGTAAGATCACCATTAAAAATGCTACTACTTCTTGATAGTGGGTGAAAACTTGCTGAGTAGCCAAGCACGCACTATATCAGCGGTTCTCAAACTGTGGGTCAGGACCCCAAAGTGGGTCACAACCCTGTTTTAACGGAGTCACTAGGGCTGGTTTAGACTTGCTGGGGCCTGGGGCTGAAGCCAAAACCAGAGCCCAACCACCCATGATTGAAGCCAAAGCCTGAGTGCTTCAGCTTCGGCCATCGGTGGTGGGGCTCAGGTTACAGCAAGACTGGGGCTTTGCCCACCTCACCTGGGGAAGTTGGACTGGGGCAGGCTCAGGCTTGGTCCTCCCTCCTACTTAACTTGGCCAAACTTGCCAGTCTCAAGTCTAGGGGAAGGTTTTGTGTTGTGTGGGAGGAGTGCAACACCTCACCTAATGAATGCACAGCCAGTAAAAATCACAAGTCTAGAGAGGGCTTGTTTTGCAGTTCAGCATCGCTGCACAGTATGCTACTGTTCAAGCACAAAGCCATTTCCCTAGATGCAGCAGTGTTGCCCTCATGTGTCGTATGTGAAGTACACAAGCAATTCCAGAATGCAGTTAACCATGATCAGCCACATTCCATGGTATGTTCTGTGCAAAGCAACTGTTAGAGAATTAACAATTAATCCAGGTTTACAGGCTGCTTTACATTGCTAAAGCATTGCAAAGCACCCAGGGCATACCAGGGAATCTGGATAAATATTTATTTTCTAGCATCCCACTGAATTATGCTGAGTTTCAGATCTGATTATATTTGTGACATCTGGAAGGACGACTAGGGAATCTACTAATGCTACACAACTAATTCTTTTTAATTTTGTGACTACTTTGTCAAATTGTATTCCCCGTTTTTTAAAAAAAATATTTTGATCAGACTTTACCATAAGTAACTATTTCCAGTTACATGGGGCCTTCCAAAGGTTCCCAGAGCATACTGAACAATTTAAGCTTATATCATCACTGGGATATACAATGTAGTTGTAGCTGTGTTGGTCACAGGATATTAGAGAAACAAGGTGGGAGAGGTAAGTAGAGGTTACTTACTGCAACTGGAGGTCCTTTGAGATGTGTGGTCCCTATCTGTATTCCACACATGGGTACGCATGCACACATGTGCCTGAGTTCAGGAATTCTTCAAAGCAGTCTCCATTGACCTGCACATGCGCAGCAGCTCTCCTCATGCTCCTGACCGAGCGTATAAGAGGCAGTGTGGATCAACGCCATTCCAGTTCCTCTTCTTACTGCAATTCAACAAGATCCAAAGCAGAGAGGATGGAAGGCGGGTAGTGAAATACAGATAGGGATCGCACATTTCAAAGAACCTCCAATTACAGCAAGTAATCTTCATTTCTTCTTCGAGTGCTGGTCCCTATGTGTATTCCATATCTGGGTGACTGTCTAGCAGCATTCAGACCAGAAGATGGTACTATGAAACTGGCAGCAGAGAGGTTTGTAGTACTGCCATTCCTACAGCTGCATCCACCATTGCTGCTTGAGTTAGAGAATAGTTTAATGTCAAAGTATGAACGGAACTCCAAGTTGGCACCCTGTAGATGTCCTATAGTGGAATGTCCAATAAGGATGTCAGGGAGTCAGCTTGTGTCTACGTGAAGTGAGCTGTGATATGCTCAGGATGGGGGAGCTTCGATGTTTTGTAGTGTTCTGAGATGCATCTTGAAACCCACTTAGAAATCCTCTGTAATGATATAGCTTGTCTCTGTGACCTTTCTGCCACAATAACAAAGAATCTCGGAGATTTTCTAATGGGTTTGGTTCTCTGCAGGTAGAATGCCAGGATGAGCCTGACGTTAAGGGAGTGAGGTCTCTTTTCTCAGAAGAAGCGTGGGGTTTTGGGAAGAAGAGGAGGTTACTCACCCTGTGCAGTAACAGACGTTCTTCGAGATGAGTGTCCCTGTGGGTGCTCCACTCCAGGTCAAGGGGGTCCCAGTGCCTTCGATCAGAGATTTCTACAGCAGTACCTCTACTGGCCATGCATGTGCTGTGTATGCCTCACGAGCTGTCAGTGTTTGAATAGCATGTGCACGGCCAGGGCTCCTCAGTTCCTTCTCTACAATGGAATGTGTTTCAGATTCTGAAGTAGAGGGGAGGAGGGCAGACAGTGGCGCACACATAGGGACACTCATCTCGAAGAACATCAGTTATTGCACTTGGTGAGTAACATCCTCTTCTTGTTTGAGAGATGTCCCTGTGGGTGCTCCACTCCAGGTGACTGAAAAGCAGTATCCCTTAGGATGGTTGGGACTTCAGATCAGGTAAGAAGGCTGTTGACAAGACAGCTCTACCCATCTTGATGTCAGACGCTGCAGTGTGCATGAGAGCATAATGACTGGCGAAGGTAAGGTTCAATGCCCAGATAGCTGCCTTGCATATGTCAGAAAGTGGGACATTATGGAGCAAGGCAGTGGAGGTGGAGACAGCTCTAGTAGAGTGTGTCCTAATTGATGTAGGAGAGTGTATTTGCCTCAGTTGGTAACAGAGATGTATGCAGTCAGCAATCCATTTGGAGAGTCTCTGTGTAGACATAGCCTTTCCCTGTGATCGCTGAGTAGCAGAGACAAAAAGTTTTGGGGTTTTTCTAAATGGTTTTGTTCTATTTGGGCAAAAGGATAGTGCCTTGCATACATCAAGAGTGTGCACTGCTGCTTCAAAAGCATTAGCGTGAGGTTTTGGGAAAAATGTTGGTAGGTGTATAGGCTCGTTGAGATGAAAGGAGGAGTTTATCTTAGGTAGCAACTTCGGATGTGTGCGGAGTGTGACCTTATTGCAGAAGAACATGGTATACGGAGGGTCTGCCGCAAGTGCTCCCATTTCTCCTACTCGTCTGGCAGATGTGATTGCTATCAGGAAGGTGGTCTTCATGGATAGGTGGAGGAGGGAGCAGGTAGCCACTGGCTCACAGGGTTTGTCCATCAGGACTTTGAGGACTAGGTGTAGGTCCCAGGGTGTAGTGGGCGGTTTTACGTCTGGATATAAAGTCTAGATACCATTCAGGAACCTTTTGGTGATTGGATGGGCAAAGACTGTAGCATTGTCAATCTTATGGTGAAATGTGGTGGGCCTTGAGTGAGCTCATGGAGAGACCAGATGTTTTAAAGTGTAGCAGGTAATCTAGTATCATTGGGAGTGAGGCAGAAACTGGAGAGGTCTGTTTGTCAGTGTAAAGATGTGACCAGTTTCCATTTATGCAGGTAAGCAGTGGGCGTGGTATGTGTTCTGCTGTGTAGTAAGACTGTCCGCACTTGGTCTGAACAGGTTAACTCCTCATTAGAGAACCATTGTTTAGCCAAGCCCTCAGGTGGAGACATTGTGTGTTGGGGTGAAATAGCTGTCCCGGGCGTTTTGATAGGAGGTTGCTGAGCAGGGGAAGGGGAATCGGTGGCTTGACCGGCATCCAATTGAGATAGGGATACCACGGTTGTCTGGGCCACGCTGGGGCTATTAGAATGATGTTGGATCTGTCTGTTCTTATCTTCTGTGTTATTCTGTTCAAGAAAGGTATTGGTGGGAACACATATATGAGAGTTCCGTCCACGGGAGCATGAAGGCATCTCCTCAGGAGTGTTTCCCCAGGTCTGCTCTGGAGCAGAATGTCAGGCATTTTTTGTTTATTGCTGTGACAAATAGATCCAGTTGGGGATAACTCCACTTCTGGAAAATGTTGGAGAGAATGGTGTCGTTGAGTCCCCATTCGTGCTGTATGGGGAAGGATCGACTGAGCTCATTTGTGGTGGTGTTCTGAGAACCTGGCAGGTATGAGGTGGAGATATGGATATTGTGTTGAGGACACCAGTTCCATAGTTTTACTGCCTCTGTGCAGAGGGAGTGAGATCGGGCTCCCTCTGTCCGTTGACATAAAATATGCATGTGATGTTGTCGGTCATGATCTGAATTCGGCAGTTTTGGATAATGGGAAGGAAATGGAGGCAGGCATTGCATACGGCCCTGAGCTCTAGCAAATTTATGTGAAGCTTGGTTTCTGTAGAGGACTGGAGGCTCTGAGTGGTGAGATGGCCCATGTGTGCTCCCCATCCTGTGAGGGATGCATCTGTAGTGATGATCATTGAAGGGGGATCTTGTCGGAAGGGAACCCCAGTTCAGAGGTTAATGGGAGAGGTCCACCACAGAAGCGAATCCTTGACTTCTGGGGGCACAGTTAGTCATTGGTTTAGCCTGTGCATATTTGGTTTGTATACCTGAAGGCATCGCATGTATAGGTTAGCATTTGTGACCACAAATGTGCAAGCAGCCTGTGTCCTAAGAGCTGCAGGAAATCTCGGACTGTAGTCTGTGGGCTGGCACGTATCTGGGTAATAAGGGTGCCCATTGTGTGGAATCTGTCCTGGGGAAGAGAGGTAAGACCACTGGTGGAATCAAGGTGGGCGTCGATGAAGTCGATATGTTGATTAGGTCGTAAGGTAGATTTGTTTTTGTTTATTTGCAGACCCAGAGTGGGTTGTAAAAGTTGTGCAGATCACTTCCAAGTGAATGGGAGACTTGAGGAGACAATCATCCAGGTGAGGAAAAATTTGGACCATTTTTTTTCTGAGAAGACACATGTACAGTGGAGAGGTCAAATGGGAGGACTCTGTATTGATAGTGTTGCACTCCCACGGCAAACTGAGGAAATGTCGATGGGCAAGGTGAATAGTGAAATGGAAATATGCGTCTTCAAGGTCAAGGGTTGAAACTAATCTCCATGCTCCAGTGTAGGAATTATCATTGAGAGAGTAACCATCTAGAATTTCTGTTTCTTGACAAACTAGTTTAAATGTCAGAGTTCGAGGATAGGGTGACATCTGCAGTTTTTCTTTTCTGTCAAGAAGTAGTGGAAATAAAACCCTTTCCCTCTGTGTTGAGACGGTACTTCCTGTATCGCTCCTAGTTGCATGATGTGTTGTATCTCCTGATGGAGCAAATGTTCATAAGAGGTGTCTCTGAAGAGGGATGGGGCGGGAGGGTGCGTGGGAGGTAAGAGAGGAAGGGGATGGTATAACCTGATCTGATGATTTCCAGGACCCATATGTCCATAGTGATGGCTTCCCAATTGGCAAGGAACGGATGTAGACAATGTCCAAAGAAATGGATGGTTGGAGGTGGCACTGGAGAGGGTGCGAGGCTTTCTGTACTCTCGACCAAGACTCCAAATTTGTTATTTGAGTTAGGAGGGTGGGTCACCGTTGTTTGTGAGGGCGACATCATTGGGTTCTGGGTCTATGGCATTGTTATTGCTGCGTATCATATTGTCTTAAAGGTTGATGATGCACAAAGGTATGGTAGCGTGGTCACTGATATGGCTGATACCTATATTGTCTCTTTTTTGTGACAGGTGTTTCGGTGCCTAGAGATCAGAGTGTGGCAGATGAGTCCTTCATGGAAGGAAGGATCTCATTGGTCGTAGAGGCGAGGAGCTTGTCCCCATCGATGGGGAGATCTTCAACAGTGTTCTGTATCTCCTTGGGAAGGGAGGAATAGGCAAAGGAATAACCATAGCTCGAGGTTTGCAGGTGATGCAAGATATCAGGTTACTCATCGCATAAAATCTATCTGCAGGCAGGAAAGCTCTCGCAGAGATTGAATCCAGCCATGCTCCTATAAAATGTATTGTCCTGGTGGGTGACAAAAAGAACTTATCTTTGTTTATGCAAACACCTATGGTGGCAAGAAGGCACAGACGAAACTCTGTTGCTGATATAACTTCTTGGCAATATTGGCCTACCAAAAACCAATCATCCAGGTATGGAAATACTATATATCCCTTATGACTCATGTGGGCTGCTACCATGGTGAAAACTTTTGTGAACACATTTGGAGCTGCTGTGAGCCCACAGAGAAGGACGCAGAACTGGTAGTACTCTTGGTCAACCATGAAACACAGAAATCTCCTGTGTGATGGGTGAATGTCCATGTGGAACCATGCTTCCTTTATGTTGAGAGCCGCAAACCACACTCACTCCTGAAGAGCGGTTTATAGATGCCAGTGTGATCATCCTGAATTTCAGCTTTTGGATAAAGATGTTGCATTGCCAAAGGTCATGTCTTTTCTGAGGGTTAGAAAATATGGGGAGTAGAACCCTCTACCTTGGTACTCCCTTGGGATCTCTCTATCAGTCTCTGGTGTAACAAGGATTGATGAGAGGGGTCCTCAAAGGGGGGTCTGGCATGTGTTTTGTGAGGGAAAGAAAGAAACTCTATGGAGTATCCTATGTGCGAGTGTTGACATGCACATCAAAAATGGCCTTCAGCCTGTGGTTGGGAATACATGGAGGGTGCAGCAGTGAAGGGAACTGAGAAATGAGACCTCTGAATCCTTTGTCACTTATGAGAAAGATTCAGGTGGATGCTGGTAGTATGGGGTATGTAAAGGGGATAGTCGTGGTCAAAAGGGCTATTCCTGGCATTTCCTCCTGAGGGCTGGTGTGTAAATCACAGGGTGGATCTCAAGTCCTTTAGAGAGCGTAGAGACTCATCTGTCTTTTCATTAAAAAGGTTAGACTTGTCAAAGGTCTTGGATAGCATTTTGGACCTCTCTAGGGAAGCCTGATATGAGTCCCTTTTGCAGGACCAGTCCTGGGGCCAAAGATCTGGATGCTGTATCTGTGGCATCTACCACAGCCGAGAGAGCCACCTTTGCTACCAGCCTCCCCTCATCCAGAAAGGACTGGAACTGGGCTCAGTCTTCCATGGGGAGTTTGTCTTTACATTCTGTAGGCCTGGTGTAGGTATTAAAATTGTATTTTGCTAATAAAGCTTGGTAATCAACTATACAAAACCGGAGGACTGCAGAGGAGAAAACCTTCCTACCCAGGAGGTCCACTCTCTTTGAGCCTTTATGGGCCAAGGTAGATTTTTGGTAGCGTGGCTGAGCTCTCTCTGTAGTCACCTGTATCACCAACAAGTTACGGGCAGGATGAGAAAACAAGAAGTCAGCATCCTTGGCCAGCACAAAATAGTATCTTTCTTTTTGGCATAGAGGCACAAGATGCTGTGTGTGCTAAACCTCTCTGGCTGGTTCTAATATGTCCTGATTAGTTTGGAAGGGCCACCCTGGTCGGTCCCTGTGATTGTAAAATGTCCAGTAGTTGATTCTGAGGGCCCTGGACCTCCTCTAGAGGAATTTGTAGATCATTAGTGACCCTGTGCAACAACTCCTGGTATTGCTGGTGGTCATCCAGTGGAGACGGCAATGAAGTAGTGACGGCAATGTCCAGAGAGGATGATGAGGCCCCCATTGGAACTGGTGCTGGTTCTTCCTCCTCATACACGTATTGAACCAGCTGATGACAGGAGGAGGAGTGGTATGACTCCTGAGTGGGGTCCGGGCACCTGAAATAAGGAAAGATCCACTGCTCACGGTGGACCCCCGGGGAATCAATATTAGGTGTCTCTTGGAGGGTCATAACCTGGCAGATAATAGTGTCTCGGCTGTCTGTTAGGGCTCCAGTGCCTTCGCAGAGATATGGTGCAGCTATCTCCTCCGACTCCTCTGATTCCATCAGTACCGGGGCTCTCCTGTGCGATGGATAGAGATGGAACTTCTCTTGAGACAATGATAACGATTCATCCTCCAGGATAAGGGCATCTTTCAAGAGGGCAGGGCCCAAAAGGAGTGGAGACTGCAGGTAGGGGAGGAATACATCTTCTGACGTTACAAAGGTCTCCACACAGCCTGGGGTCCGAGCAGTTCCCATAGAAACTCCTGAAGGGCCCAGTTCATCTGATGTAGCCAGTCTTTGGATAGATGAGATGGTACCTATGATGAATACTGCTGGAACCAGTGGGTCCTTCTTTTTCCTTGCTTCTTGAAACTCGGGACCCTGGGCATAGTCTGGGGACCAAGGACGATTTCCCCTGACTGGAGAGGGTGTGTATTCTATTCTATACTAATTAGAGTTCCTAAGCTAAGATATAAACTATTTACAAATAAATTTTACAGAGGACATGATTCTGACTCAGACCATGGGGCAGTAAGAAGAAACTGGAGAGGTGTCGAGCCGCATTGCCTCTTATACCCTCAATCAGGTGCGCGAGGAATGTTACTGCGAATGTGTGGGTCAACGGACACTGCTTTGAAGAAACTCCAGACTCAGGCACGTGGCATGCATGCGTACCCATGGCGTGGCCTTAGCAGGTCAGATCAGAGCCAGAATGGTTATGAGGATCACTGTGCATAGGGCTTGGCCAGCAGGGCCATAGCAGGTATGCTGGTCCCTAGGTCTATTCCACACATGGGAAGAATATCTTTTATTGAACCAACTTCAATTGGTGAAAGAGACAAGTTTTCAAGCTATACAGAGCTCTTCTGTAGAGGTCACCTGAAGAAGAGCTCTGTGTAAGCTCAAAAGCTTGTATCTCACTCTGTCATCACTGGGAGACAGATTATACTCATATTACAAATGGGGAAACTGAGGCATAAAAAAGGTCAAGAGACGGAGCTGTGCAGGAGTCCTGCCTTCTCAATCCCTTGCTCTAATCAATAATCATTTGCATTGTGATTTCCTTCTAAAATCAGCTGTCTCCCTCATTACACATTAGTGCTGAACATGAGCCAGCAATGATTTAATAGCTTGGAAGGCGGGGAAGGGAGGGAGATATCTTACAGTATGAGTGTCCTTTTGCAAGCAGTAGGATGGCAACCAAAGCAGAACAATTTTGCCACCAACAAAACAAACAAGACGACAACTCCACTGTAAGTGGTTTTCTTATAAATCGCTCCTTAGCAGTTGGTTCCTTTTCATTTTGTTGCTGATTAAATAAGGTTGTGAAGAGGAGAAAACCTGGCCACAATTGAATTTCTGTCTGGGAGGGAAATGGGCCTCTTCACTAATGTTTTAAGATCAGCACAAGGTGACGAAACAAAAGGGCTTTAGAATGAGGGATAAGGCTGATTGAGGGGGAATTATTTACCATTTTTACAGTTATAACTGAGTTCTGACTACTTTTTCCTTTATTAAAATCTTTCTTTATGAACTGTGCTTATCCCATAATAGGTAATGGCTCATCAATTTGAAAATAAAACTATTTGTTGACTGCAATAGAGAGCTGATAAATTTATTCGCTTATTAAAATAAAAAAGCAATGAAAAGGAATAGCAGTGGAAGTCCTGAAAGACTTCACTGTGCTTCAGATTAGATCAGATATGAGTTGCCCTTTTCCTATTGGCTAGAAATGCTGGTGACCAGTAAAAGGTGATTGCACCTTTTATTGACAATTGACATTGTTCCAGTCTGCATCTGTGTTTAATCTGAGTATAGCTATTTCTGGAGTCAGTGCTACACAGAACAGTTTGAGAGCTGCTGCTGGGAAATGCTGTTTTCTAACAGAATTAAGCTGCTGTTTTGAGATGGGAAACATTACATTTTACAGAAGTTGAACATTATTAGGAACCTCCAAAGGGCTGCTCTGAATCTGATAAACAGAAAGCATGACCATTATCAGCTCTTCAATAAACCGAAGAGCCCCATGCAAAACTAATAAAGCCAAATATTTACTGGGTGGGTACATTACCAAGCATTCCAGAAGAAGGTGGATTGGGCTGAATTTCCTCCAGTGAGTTCTCCTGCAGAATATCCCAGAGCTGCCACTGCATTTTTGGGTTCAGGATATAAAAGGGCTGTTCTGGATGTCTAGTCCGATACGCCTTGTAGTTTACAAAGAAACTGTAGTCTGGTTTTCTGTACCACTAAAATAGAATTAACAAGTCAGATCCTTTTTCCCTCGCCTCAAGGACAAGATCTCTCACAAAACACCTAAGGAATCTATTATTGTTCTGCACTGCTGTGGGATGCAGTAACTTATCTTTCATGTAACAGGTTGCCCTTTGAAATTACACCTGCATTCTAATTCAGAGAGCAAGGTGCTGATCGGAGAGTTATCATGCACCAGACAGGTGAGCCCATGGCACCCACAACAGAACACGAAGGTCTACAAAAATATCCACTACGTAACTTTAAAGATGCTGTGAAAGAAATTTCTTTACAAGTGGAATGTAATTTGACATGCGTATCACATCAGGCTGTATTGCAATTCACAAAGCAATGCAGGGAAATGGCATATTTCCTCCCCTTCCACACCTTCTTGCACTCTCTATTATAAGACACTCTTATACTGAAGAGTGATGAAGAACCATCTCACTTTTCAGTAGACTATTATGGAGTTCTATCCTTCTAAGTTTCTCATCTCTAATGCATTAAGATCTTCCACATGTCAGTGGTGGGTGTGTCAGTGATCCAGTTCACAAAAGTGTCTTACCAACTACTCCATTTTTATTTGCATTTAGGGTCTGATCCAAAATTCACTGATGTCAGTGGAAAGAACCCCAAGGACTTCAAATGGACTCTGGATCAGGTTTTTAATGTCTGCTTGATATTTACATTGGGAGATTCAGGGAGAAGATTTTGCTACATGAAAGTGACTATCCCACTAGCAATAAAATCTGTACAAGATCCAATTTCCTCTCCTTTCCATTCCCAAACATTTTAGGAGATATCACCCTGTATCCTGTCTCCTTCTAGAATACCCAGCTGGCAGGACTGTTCACGTGGCCTAGAAAGACATTGAAAGGACAACCTTATGTGCAGTGAGTCATTTTTATACCATTCTCAATTGTTATATTCATCTCAGAGAACAAAAGGTCATATTCCAAGGCTGGCACACAAGCATCTTTGTCACAACATTGCACCAGAAGATGATAATGTACAGTATGTGCAGTGAACTGTAAATGTGTGTATTTGTGAGCTTACAAATTTATAAGCTTTCCTCTCACTACCTTACTTCAGTAAAAATACTGAAGGAGGGCTCATGTTCCTTAAACTCTCAGACCATTTAGAAGAGAGGAGGTTTTACTAGGCAATAAGTACCAGCGTAGCTCTGTAGAGGCTCTTAAGCATGCTACATACATACCCTTGCTTCGTTGGGGGTGTAGGACTAGACAAAAGCTTGGACATTCAGATGACATTTTATAAGCAATGTCTCTGATCTAGGAAGTCAGGGTGTGACCTAAAAACTAAGGAGAGACAGTAGAGCTGAGGATTATAGCAGACGTGCACTCCAAAGGATCAGCAACCCTTTAGAGATATAACTCGTGTGTTACAAATAGCACCGTGGGTTACTGATGCTGTACAAATTTTAATAATTGATTTAACTTTTCACTGTTTGAGGTTGTTTCCCTTCTACATTGCTCTCAGCTTTAACAATAAACTAATTTATAAACATTTAATTATAAATAGTTTATAGCTAATTTCCAAATGACTTCACTTAGATTCTGATGCACTAGCACAACGCTGCAAAATGGGGTTTAGGAACACTTCAGGGACTCCTTATTCAGTTGTATCTGTACCCATTCAAAGTGAGGAATGCATGGAAGTGTTTTTATAATCCTTGGATTTCTAAAAGTTAAAAACAATTGTGAATGGGAATCAATCTGGTAGGTTACCTCTGGGCACACTTCCTGCATCGGGCTCCGCACACAAGATAGGCATTTACTCGCCTATCTCCTCCTGGTTCGTGGATCGCTCTGGGGCTTAGGATGGGGATAGCTGTCCAGACACCTAGAGTTGTGTGGAAGTGGGCATGCTTGGAGGCAGAAACTTATTCTAGAGGGAACTTTTATACTGAAAGCGAAGGCATCAAGTTTAGGTACCTACAGGATTTGGCAGGAGTTTTGTGGATGGTAGTGGAGCCTAAAAATGGGATATACGATCAAGACTTAAGAGATGTGTTCCAGGTGATACAGGAAGTCTATGGCAGAGCAGGGAATTGAATCTGGGGCTCCCAGGCTAGCACCCTACTACTGGAGCAAAATGCCTCTCTTTCTGAAAGATGGCTTTCAATCCAGGGTTGTAGGCCCTGCTCCTGTAGAGGGGGGACAGTTGTTTCAGAGTCACATCTTCTGTATGCTAATTACACTGGACTGGTTTTTGAAGCTGTTACTGTTTATCATTTTGCATGCTTTGCTTGCTGAGATTGTTTGATGTAGTATAATCCTTAGCTTTGTTATTATGCCGCTTGAGAGATGGTCCTGTGCTTTCTGGCCCTGGAATATTATGCTGAAGCTTCTTAAAATAGCATATTGACAGAATATTAACTTATTATTGAAACTGTCAAGGTAAGTTATTGTTTTGTACAATGATGTAACTATTGACTTCAACTGAGATATCCCAGTGCAAATCAAGAATAAGGAGACATGACAGAAAACGGAGAACAATGAGGCCAAATCAGAGGATACTGCAATACCTCAGATATTGAAATTCTTCTTCAGTGCAAATGCTGAGAGGTATTTTTAATTATTTTAAAAATGGAACAAACTTTCTCATTTCCGAATATACAGACTGCATAATCAATAAACACATCGCAAAGTGAGAAGAACATCCTCTGATTTTATTTTCTTATAATTTAAAGGGAGGAGATGGTTCAAAGCTTCTGACTTCCGATTGGATGAGGGGGGCACCACAGGATACCGTTCTGCAATAAAGTTCTGAATATACTGCCAACATGGGTGATCTATCCAATTACTAAGAGAGAGAGATGTGATGACTATTAATAGAGCTATTGTACAGCTACTCTGCAGTTACTACACAAGTAACTCCAGTTTATGAATCCAATACCTACAGAAATCTAGCTGATATGAGTAAAGGAATTTGCTGACCTTTTAAAAGAGCTTTTTTATCAATTATAAACCATTGAAATATACCTTATGACAGACTGGTGCTCTCAAAACCAAAATGGCCACTGTGGTCAGACTGTCCAGCCTAACTTTTGGATTCATGAGACAATGCAGACTATCACTCTACAGCAAGTTTGAGAACATTATATGCAGAAGTGGTCACCCTGATGTGAGATCAGCCAATGGGAAACTTACTGTGGCAATAAAAGATAGACAACTCAGGGCCCTTCACCTTTGTCTGGAAAAGACACACATTTCCTATCAGCAGAGCTATGATGTTGCCATGGAAATGTTTTGTCATGGAAAGGGGGCAAGCTAGGGATCTCGGGGGCAGGGGCAGAGAGGAGAGAAATGGACAGTGAGTCCCCTCTGCACTTTCCATGCAGCAGCTGCTCTTGACCTATGGGGCTGGGCTCGGCTCCCCACTCTGGGCATTACAACCTAGCACACAGGGTCGCAACATCACAAGGGGACATTTCATGAACTTTGTTGTGACAAAAATCACAGGAGCTGATCTCATGCAGGGATGGCAAAAGGCACTTGCGAACACATACATTGCTACATCCAGCACGCCAGAGGAATAAACAACAACTTTAAAAGGAATGACCCTCAACATTCATGTATGTATGGCAAGAAATGAGGTCACAGCTACCCTGTAAATCTCATTTACTACACTATTCTTCACTTACCTCATGAATTTCGGCATGATAAGGTGCTGGATCCCAGACAATTAAGATTCCAGTATTGTACAATGTATCTGTAAGGAACTTCTGTTCTTCGACAGTTACAAGCTTGAATGAGAAAAGGAAAAATGATTTCTAACACAGCAGAATATGTATCAATCTGTGGAAGGTCAGGCAGTAAAGTATTACTAAGCATGGTTATACCCATCGACTATAAAGGACAAGGTGGTAGGATTGGTTGAAGGTCAAAAAGTGCTCCATTATCCTTGGATTATACATGCTATAGAAAATTTATTTCCTTGTGTGAGCTAGCAACCATGCCCTGGCCTTTTAATTTTGCTGCTACTCCTGTTTCCAGCAGGTCAGGATGTAGTGGAGTGTCAAAGGAGCAGTGGCTGCATTTCTATGCATATCAAATCTCCCTTTCTACCTGACTTTACGCAGAAAGGAGAGGATATAGGCAATACACAGCGGCTTGGAGTGCATGTGGACTTCAGCCACTATAATTACAGTCACTCAAATTAGTCGGGAGAAGAGTAGTAGTGATAACTGAGCCATCCAATTCTAAATGCATTTCTCCAACTCTGTAGCAATTATAGACACAGGGCCAAAAAGGAAAAACATATGAATAGGGCAACAGGCTGCTCAGATCACATTTCATTAAAAAACAAAAAAAGCATGCATGGGCCAAGTTTTAACAACCCACACTTCACAATCACGCTAAATACAAACCCATAGAGTTACACTCAGAATAATGTTCCAAGTCTCAATTTCCCCAAACAGCCACTGGTGCTAAGTTACAGTGACAAAAATCAGCTGGGTGGCAGCTTTATCCTTTTAGTGATCCAACAACTGCCACAGGGCAGGTGAGAGTTGAACTTGGGGAAGTCCACTTTGGAGCACTGTTTACAGGAGCAACAGAGTTGAATGAGACAAACAGGGGCTTGTCCTTTTATTCATGAGCACAATTCAAATAGACGCTGCTTATTAACATCTGGTTAGGAAGAGGGCAGTCATAAAATCCTGATTATGCCAGACAGCCCCTCAGAAATCCAAGCCAAACAGGAGCTATTTCAGAATGAGTTGATTCATCTTTTTAAATATGCTATTTCCCCCGCCAGCCATCGCTAGCATCCCATCGCTATTCTGGCTGTTCCCATTACCAGTACATCACAACCACATCTGCCTGGCCATTCCAGATGCTTATTATTCTATAACTGAAAAAGAGTTTGCTGGGGTATGTTCTTAATTTAAAAAGAGAGAGAGGAAATTAGGTTTGAGGCCCCAAGTCCTGCCATGTGTACTACATAGCTTCTTCAGCCGACATCACTGAAAACATTTTAGTCACTTTTAAAAACGTGGCCGCCGAGTTTGAAAGTGCAGCTGGGTGCACATAATCCTTTGCAAGTGCAAATGACAGGATTTAAGTTTTTAACTCCCAGGGTTGTGGGAGCTAAAAGCATTTGGAGAGGACGGGATTGCAGGGAGAGAGCAAGGAAGAGTGGCCGAGAGTAGCAGTGACTGTGATGTCAGAGTGGGATGAAGGCAGGAAGGGGAGGAGGGACACAGCAGAACCGAGGGAGAGGGGATTCTTGCCAGATATTTTACAAAACAAAATGGGTCCTTTTTAGCTCCATCCTGGGCAGTGGAGAAGGTGGGCTGAGAAGAGCATTTCAGGAAAGATTCCAAGTGTCGGTAGGTGTAGGTAGGAGGTGCAAGACTCATGGTCCTTGACGCAGGGTCATGAAATGTCTAAGGGTCTAAATCGAAGGGAGAGAGTTCTCCCATTGGCTTAATAACTCCACCTTCCCGGAAGGCAGTGACTATGTCAGCGGGAAAAGCTCTCCCACCAACATAGTGCTGTCTACGCTGGCGCAAAGGTCGATATAACTACGTTGGTCAGGGGAGTGGATTATTCACACCCCTGAAACACGTATTTATACCAAAATAATTTTGGAGTGTAGACCTGGGTTCAGATCGGGGAAGCAGAGTTCTTCAGAAAGGAAGGGAAGAGTTTGAATCCAGCATTCACAGGCCTCTCTCTAGACTCACCCAGCAGCATGAACTCACAGAGATGTAGCAAATGTGAGAGGCCCTTTTCAAGATCAGAACTGTAGGGTTGTTGCCATCTTTCCTGCCCCCATTTTTAAGAAGGACAGGTACCAGGAACAACTGAATGCAAAGACATAGGCACCAAACTTCTACTGCAGTGGTCATTGCCCCCTACTTCTGAAACCAACCTGATAACTTCCTGCAGCCTCATTCATACCTTGCTATTGTTTGCTCTGCATGACGTTAATTTGTTGACTACCAGTTCTAAGTTCCACATTTAATCAATGGAGCTAACTGATCTCACCACTTAGTGCCTTTAGTGCCTATCTGTTTTGCTTAATCAGCTGATTGATTCTTTCCACTCAACTGTCATTTAATTGTTACCACACTTACTTGTCTTGTCCAGCTGTTTTGCTCCTAATTAATTGCCTGAGGCATTGATTATTGCCTATTTGTTCTGTTCTTATCTAGCTGATTTCATTGTTTCCTGATTACCTTGCTAATTCACCATATAACTTGCTAGTACATTTATCATCTATGTAATCTCTTTTGGATTAATTAACTCATTTGATTACAGCCTTTTAGACCACATTTGCGGACGTGTACCCTAAGAATGGTATCCCTTTACCTACCCCAGCCTCCTACCTCCTACTTTGTTATGTCATTGTCTTCCTCTCTACTTTTCCATCATCCATCTTCCCTTCCTTTTAACACTTATTATCCCAGAACACGTGCCCACATGGGGAGTTGTATTGCATAACTACAGCTGCATAATTATATATATAGTCGCAGTAGCAGGACAAATGTTTTCACTGGCAGTGTTTGCATATCATAGCTAGGCTGGCACTGGATACGTGGCCCCAAGAGATAATTTCCAAAGTGGAGAACATACTATTGACCCAGTAACACAATTACACACAGACAACTAGGGACATAAATTGCCTCTAGATTGCTAAACATGTCTGCTATGGGAAGATCAGTTTATAAAGGGACAAAGTCCAATTCTTAATTTATGTTGCATCCACTAGTTAGGAAGCAGAGACCACTGGGACGCAGCAGACAGCAAGATAACACAAATCATGGGAGAGGAGAATTCTGATGAGGAAGATAGATAAGATTTATGTGCAACAAAAATTAATGTAAAGGAAGAGGAACAAACATGGATTTAGAGAATTTGGTTGCAATTTCCAAGGGAGTACAGAGGATTTACCCACGAATTTTAATAGAATACATGTAGCTAAACCCGCTGTACTTCTTTGAAAAAAGTCAACTCTTATTCCAAAGCAGCAACCCAGAAGACTCAGGGCTAGTCTACACTGGCAATGCTAAAGTGCTGCCGCAGCAGTGCTTTAACATGGATTGTGTGGTCCCGGCAGAGCGCTGGGAGTTCTAAAAAAACCACCTCCACGAGGTGCAAAGCTCCCAGCGCTGGAACACTGTCTACACTGGCGCTTTACAGCGCTGAAACTTGCTGCGCTCAGGGGGGTGTTTTTTCACACCCCTGAGCGAGAAAGTTGCAGGGCTGTAAGGCACCAGTGTAGACAAGCCTTCATTCTCTGAGAGCAGATAACTGAACTTCAATCCCATAGAGCGAGGAGACAGAATAAAGAGGTGAGCAGGTAGTGAACTGGCCTGTTCTGGAGTATGAAACTCTGTTTTTTGTCCTATCTGGGTGGTTTCAACCCGTGCCCCCTTTCACTAGATTGTAACAAGCTCTTCCTGATTAACCCAGCTAAGTAGTGATGGCTTCAAAACATGTACTGGATGGATAGCTGGAGTGCTGTGACCATTGCTTATTTCACCACTCTTTCACTGTTTAATTGTACTCCCCTTGTCTGCCCGTTGTAATTACTTGTTGCCTGTTGTCAAGTCAAATTTATTAATAGCAACTTAGCCGTAAGCCAATGCACCAAAACCAAAACATATTACAATAAAACTTAAAAGTAAATCCAGGATTTTAAAATATTACAATACATATAAATACAAATTTAAAAGAACATAAATCAATTAAAACATATATAATCACCATGCCATTTGTCTTTTCCTGATTTTAGCTGCTAGCCATGCAAATAGGGCAACCACTCGGATCACAGATACACTGTTAGTCTCTAATAAATATTCCGTTCTCTGACAGGTTGTAGAAAAAGGCACTCAGGACAAAAAAAGCATGGAAAGCCATTCTGACCTTCAGTGGCAATACAAATTACAGTATAAAAAATAATAGGGCATGCCTTCCACCTGCCCAGTGTTGCATGGACAGAGGTGGTTACATTTCTCAGTGCCAGTATATCAGCCTTCTGATTTAAGCTGTCTGCACAGACTGAAAACTGAGAGCTGTTAAGGCCCTCCTTAACTTGTTATTAGACAAACTTTCTAGATATCCATGAGTCTTTTTAATAAGGGAGAACCAAGATGACATAGTTGTAATGGAAACAAGAGCCTTGTTTAGTTGCTTATTAATATCCTCTAATCTTAACTTGATTAGGGATTTCACATATTTAAACAAACCTAATCCTTTTGAATTCCAGGAAGCCTAGAGAATGCAAAGAATTCTGAATATACTGTACTCTCACTGAGGAAATGTACATGACAAAGCCCAATCGAGCTGTTCCTCTAAGCACAGCCTTGGCAAACATTGTGGGTACATACAAGAATGCAAAGCCAAAAGTTAATGTGTTTCAAAGTGGTAGACGCATTACTCTGTATCAGCAAAAAGAACGAGCAGTTTTTGTGGCACCTTAGAGTCTAACAAATGTATTTGGGCATAAGCTTTCATGGGCTAAAACCCACTTCATCAGACGCATGCAGTGGAAAATACAGTAGGAAGATATATACTGAAAACATGAAAAAATGGGGATTGGCATACCAACCCTAACGAGACTTATCAATTAAAGTGGGCTACTATCAACAGGAGAAAAAAAAATTTTGTAGTGATAATCAGGATGGCCCATTTCAAACCGTTGACAAGAAGGTGTGAGTAACAGTAGGGGGAAAATAGCATAGTTTGTGTAATGATCCATCCACTCCAAGTCTTTATTCAAGCCTAATTTAAGTGTCCAGTTTGCAAATTTATTCCAGTTCTGCAGTTTCTTGTTGGAGTCTGTTTTTGAAGTTTTTTTTGTTGAAGAATTGTGACTTTTAGGTCTGTAATTGAGTGTCCAGAGAGGTTGAAGTGTTCTCTGACTGGTTTTTGAATGTTACAATTCTTGACATCTGATTTGTGTCCATTTATTCTTTTGCATAGAGACTGTCAGGTTGCAGATGAATGAGCCCCTGATGGTGTGGCTGATGTGATTAGGTCCTATGATGGTGTCCCTTGGATAGATATGTGGACAGGGTTGGCAGTAGGCTTTGTTGTGTTGTGCTTGGTTGCTAGTGAGTATTTGCTTCAGGATGGGGGGGCTGTCTGTAGGTGAGGACTGGCCTGTCTCCCAAGATCTGTGAGCGTGAGGGATCGTCCTTCAGGATAGGTTGTAGATCCTTGATGATGTGCTGAAGAGGTTTTAGTTGAGGATTGAAGGTGATGGCTAGTGGCGTTCTGTTACGTCCTTTGTTGGACCTGTCCTGTAGTAGATGACTTCTGAGTACTCTTCTGGCTCTGTCAATCTGTTTCTTCACTTCACCAGGTGGGTATTGTAGTTTTAGGAACGCTTAATAGAGATCTTCTAGGTGTTTGTCTCTGTCTGAGGGATTGGAGCAAATGCGGTTGTATCTTAGAGCTTGGCTGTAGACAATGGATCATGTGATGTGGTCTGGATGAAAGTTGGAGGCATGTAGGTAAGTATAGCGGTCAGTAGGTTTCTGGTATAGGGTGGTGTTTATGTGACCATCGCTTACTAGCACTGTAGTGTCTAGGAAGTGGATCTCTTGTGTGGACTGGTCCAGACTGAGGTTGATGGTGAGATGGAAATTGTTGAAATCATGGTGGAATTCCTCAAGGGCTTCTTTTCCATGGGTCCAGATGATGAAGATGTCATCAATGTAGCACGAGTAGGGGCATTAGGGGACGAGAGCTGAGGAAGCATTGTTCTAGTCTGCCATAAAAATGTTGGCATACTGTGGGGCCATGCAGGTACCCATAGCAGTGCCGCGGACTTGAAGGTACACAGTGTCCCCAAGTGTGAAATAATTGTGGGTGAGGACAAAGTCACAAAGTTCAGCCATTAATTTGCAAACTAGACACCATTAAATGAGGCTTGAATAAAGACCGGGAGTGGATGGGTCTTTACACAAACTAAAAACTATTTCCCCATGCTAATTTTCCCTCTACTCACGCCTTCCTGTCAACTGTTTGAAATGGGCCTTCCTGATTATCACTACAAAAGTTTTTTTTTTCTCCTGCTGATAATAGCCCACCTTAATTGAGTAGTCTCGTTAGAGTTGGTATGGCAATCCACATTTTTTCATGTTCTCGGTATATATCTTCCTACTGTATTTTCCACTGCATGCATCTGATGAAGTGGGTTTTAGCCCACAAAAGCTTATGCCCAAATACATTTGTTAGTCTCTAAGGTGCCACAAGTACTCCTTGTTCTTTTTCCAAAAGTTAATGTTAGTATTGCACATTGGGAAAGAAGAGCAGCCGCAGTTCCATTTGGGACATCAAAAACATCCTAAGGAATTAATTTTGAAACACTTCCACTCCCGTTTGATCATTTCACCCCCATGTTTCTGCACCATACACAATCTGAGTGCATACCTTAGCCTCAAACACTCTTAGGGCTAGTGCAATTAAATTCTCCCATGAATCCAGGTGAAACATAACACAGCTTGCATTGATTTTGAGGCCTTCTCTTTGGTCACCTGAACATGTTTATCCCACAACCGATTTTATGAGAACCAGACACCCAGAGAGGGGAAAGAAATAACTTGTTCAATATATTGTCCATCAATCCTCCATTTATGCAACCTCTGTCTTTGACTAAAAACTATTACTTTAGTTTTGGAAAAATTTATCAAAAGGCTCTCTTGTTGATAGTATAAACCAAACACATTTAATGAATGCTTCAGCCCCACTGATATTTGTGACAATAGATTCCTATCACCTGCATATAATAAGACAGACAAAGGATAATCCATGATTTGATGGGGGAAAATACTGATTCCCTTTTAATGCCAAAATAACATCAGTAATATAAAAGTTAAAAAACCTGACAGCCCTGTCAATCCCCCTTTGTTATCGGGATGGAATCAGTTAGTTGTCTATCCAGGCCTATCCTAATCTTGGCCTCTTTTTGCCTGGGAAGAGCTCTTAACAGAATAAATTAACGGTGGATCTATCTCAGATTTGTCCCACAGAAGCTGTCTATCAATAGAATCAAACACCCATTTAGATCAGCAAAGGCTGAATACAATTTTCCCCCCTTCAGAGATACAAACATTTGTAGATCAAATAAGAAAGAATAAAACCATAATCTGTAGTGGAGAAGCCATTCTGAAAACCAGCAAATTATTTTCTATTTTCTGCCAGATCCTCTAGTCTCCCCAAAAGATATCTAATATAAATTTTAAGACAGCATTCAATAAGAGGATTGGGTCCTAATTCCTTGGGTCTTTCCTATTCCCTTTTTTATAGAGAGGAATAATAATATTGGTAGCCCACCCTGAGGGAAAAATCCCTGTATTATTTATATTGGAGAAAAGTTTAGCCAAAATAGGGGCCCACCAATCAATATTCTTCTTAAATCATCCCACAGGGATAAAATCCTCCCCTGGTGTTAATTTTTTTAATTGCTTGACAGCCCTAGTAAGGATCCAAACATTCTGTTGGCCTTTACCCTGTGGTATGGGTATATTCAGTTGGGTTGGCCCTAGATTTTAATACACAGGAGTTAACAGGTAGTCAAAGGACTGAAGAGGAAAGAATCGGATGATCTAAACATAAACATAAACCTAATTGCATGATTTGTTCTGACAACTTACTAACTGAGTGAACTGATAAGGAACTGACTTGACTAAAGGATGCTTTCCAGATCCATTGTGAAGTTTTTATTAAAACAGTATCATAGGCCATCAATGGCCTCAGAAGTAAAGTCCATGATTTGGAATTTAAGAATTATTTAGCACAATCTGATTTATTCTTTTACAAGAAACCTGGCTTACCAAAGATGAATCTTCTCATCTTCCAGGCTAAGAATTTTGTTTTGAAGGTTCTCAAGAAGGGCAGACCAGTCAGTGAACTGGCCCATTTTATTCCAATCAAATTAAATGCTCCAGTTAATGTACTACTTCCAGGTAATCCTTATTTTCAGTCTTACAGTATCATTTCCCCAGATAATACTTTAGTTTCTTTGAATGCTTGTTTACCTTCCTTGGGATCCTTCTATTACAATGCAAATTTATTGGCAGAGCTAGAATCTCTTACTCAGAGACTGATAATTATCCAGTAGCAAATTTTATTCTTTTAGTGAGTTTAATGTGCCATTGGATGCGGAATATAAAAATTGATCACATAGTACATTCAAAAAAAGAACAGGAGTACTTGTGGCACCTTAGAGAATAACAAATTTATTAATGCTCAAATAAATTTATTAGTCTCTAAGGTGCCACATTCCTGTTCTTTTTGTGGACACAGACTAACACGGCTGCTACTCTGAATCTGTCATAGTACATTTAGTGACAGGCTGCTTGCTCTCCCCTCAAGAAATAAGAAAGATTCAACGGGCTGGAAAGTCTGAGTGATTTTGGACAGACTCATGCTCAGAGTTATTAATAGTAGAGGTGGTGATGACATGCTGGGTCACTTTACCTACACTGCTCAGAGGGTATGTCTACCCTGCAATTAAACACCTGTGGCTGGTCCATGTCAGCTGACTCGAGGCTTGGGGGCTTGGGCTACAGGGCTGTTTAACTGTGGTGTAGGCATTCGGGCTTGGTCTTGAGCCTGAACATCTACACCACAATTAAACAGACCTATAATCCAAGTCCTGCAAGGGCAAGTCAGCTGACATAGGCCAGCTGTGGGTGTTAAAAGTGCAGTGTAGACATGCCCTACAAGGGAAGAAGGTGATTGACTATATTCCAGTCCCAATTTTAAACTGGCCTTGTTTCTCCAATTTTTCAGTTGCCCTTGTATCCAATAGCGACCATCAACCCCTACAGGTTAATTTCTGGCTCCTGGCCCCAACTCATCGGTCATTCCCTGTTGGGCAGTGTTTCACTTTTAATTTTGAAGTCTTAAATGTGAGGCGAATTAAGTTGAATCCATTGCTTAAATCTAAAAGTAAAGAAAATATTACCTCTAGTTATCTGCTAGGGCTAAAAAACCTCCCAAAACAGTTTTTAGATCTTAGTGATGCAAGTCTATCCCTTCATGTATTTCATGACATTATACCAAAATTACAGGTTGTCTCTTGTGTCTCTTAGTGCTAGTCTACACATGAAAGTTATTCCAAAATGAGATAGGGTGTGAATGTAAAGTGCAACAGCTAGGTCAGAATAACTCAGTTTGTGAACACACTTATTCTAGCCAAAGTGGATTAAGCTAATCTGGAAAAAGAGACTCTTATTATGAGTAAATTATCCAAGTGCCAAGTTATTCAGGAATAGCTGTTCCTGAGTAACAATTCTGGAATAACTCCATGTATAGATGACCTGTCATAGGTTTCATCCTCACTCTGAACTTTAGGGTACAGATGTGGAGACCTGCATGAGAACCCCTAATCTTAATTACCATCTTAGATCTGGTTGCTGCCACCACCTAAATCATTTAAACCAGCTGTTTATGAGTCATTTGGGAAACTCTGTCTCCCCCACACCCAAAAAAAAAATCTCTCCCTCCCAAGTACTGTAACCCTTCCCTGGGTAACCTTTAGAGACTTCTCCACCAATTTCCTTGTGAACACCGATCCAAACCCCTTGGATCTTAAAACAAGGAAAAAATCAATCAGGTTCTTAAAAAGAAGACTTTTAATGAAGGAAAAGAGGTAAAAGAAATACCGCTGAGAGATTAGCATGCAAGCTACTCTCACAGACAACAGATTCAAAACACAGAGGATGTTCCCCTGGGCAAAAACCTTAGTTACACAAAAGAAAACACTGGGTACCTCACTCGTTCATCATTCATCTCCACAATGGCTCAAGAAGTCTCCCGTTAAGATGCTGGGGAGCTCATATCCGTCTTACTTACATCCCCTGGGACAGGCCAAGGCTTTGACAATTGTTTATATAACTCTGATTGATGTGCTGTCCACAGCATCCTCAGCAAAGACAATGATTTTTGAAAAAGTCAGCATATAAACAAACACATCCATCCTTGGGACAGAGGGTATTTCTCTTTCTTTCTGAACTTAATATGGCTTATGGGAAACTCTGCCAACAGACCTTTTTTTTTTTTAGGGTGGAATAATTCACTCTAATTTTTCCCCCCACAGCTTTTATGATAGGAAACCACAACCCCCTCTGACTTCTTAATTTGAAGGGAATCCTCAACAGAGTGATCTTTTTCTCCTCCTGTTCATCAAGGGCTTGCGTAACTTTGTCAACAAATGCGGTCAGTTTCTCATGAAATCTGCCTGTCATCCAACTGAGGCAGAGGAGAGGAGACAAGACATGGACACACTAAAAGGAAGAAATGTCTGTCTTGAACTTTTTGGAGTTTTTAGCTTTTTTGCAGGGTTTTCTGGGCTTGGAAAGTTTAGAAAGGGCAAGTGCTTCAAAACACATGATGCTACAGCCCTGGTTTGCATTCTCCATTTGACAAGAGCTCCATAGGCCAAGTGGGAAGAAAGGCTGCAGGAGAAAGGCCTGAGAAATAAGATGTAGAAAGCAGAACGTCTCAGTGGCTTAGTTCTCAAAGGAGTGTGAGGCAGGGAGCTGAGCTCACATCTGTGTCACAATGCGGATGTGCAAAGCGGTCTCTGATGAGATAATGAGCAAGATATATTCTGTGATGGGTGTTCTGTACAGGTGAATACACCATAAATAAAAAGCTGTATTTGAAATACAGTATGAAATAATACAGAACAACTATTAAAATCCTATTGGGGGGGCACCTGGCCGCACCTCTGCATAGAAGCCAGAGAGGGGACATGCTGCTGCTTCTGGGAGCTGATTTAGGTATGCGCTGCCAGGGCCTTCACCCCTGACCCCCCCTGCGCCCCAAACCCTGCTCCAGCCCCAATCTCCCTCCCACCCTTCGAACTCCTCTGTCCCAGCTCAAAGCAACCTCCTGCACCCCAAACCCCTCATCCTCAGCCCCACCCCAGAGCCTGCAACCTCAGCTCTCACCCCCCCTGCACCCCAACTCCCTGCCTCAGTCCAACCTCCCACACACTGAACTCCTCATTTCTGGCCCCAGCCCAGAACCCTTACCCCCTCCCACACCCCAGCCCCCAATTTCGTGAACATTCATGGCCCATCATACAATTTCCATACCCATATGTGGCCCTCAGGCCAAAAAGTTTGCCCATCCCTGCTCTAGAAATGACACCTCAAGATGCTGCTACATAAAGGTCCCAAGACAGTGAGGTAGAGATTTCATGTTCATAGCCAGAGATGTGGCTCTTTTCTTCCATAAATACCGTAAGAAAAGCCACCACTTACCATTAATCACTCTGCTGTTGGTGCTATTCCTACCTCAATCCTTGCCGTGAAGGAGAGACTGCACAATAAGAGAGCTGAACTGGGCCCTCAGTCATGTACTCAATACATTTTCGCTCTCTGTTGTGTAGCACACATGCCAGACAGACTTACCTGAGAATTAACAAGGCGAACTGTTGTCTTTTCTCCGACATCATTCTGAAACCCTACGGTAGGAGCTCCATTAAATCTCAAAACTGCATCGTGGCTGTCTGAAAGCAGCAAAGAGGGAAGAGTTATTAAAAGTTAACCAATGGCTATTATGTGTGAGTGGGGGAAAACCATCTAACAGGTATGTTAAAAATACGTCAGGTATATAATCAATGTAGAATTTTCCTCATAATAGCTGTTTGTTAGCGATACAGAGCTGGATTCATCAGAAGTATTGAAAAGGTTGATTCTTTTCATGCAGGCATTTAAATGATTACTATGTGTGCTGTTTTCTCTGTCTCCTAATTTGGTTTAAATGAAACTAACCATTTCCAGCTGTATGTATTTTATTGTAAAAACTCAGCACACATGTAGAGAGCACAAGTGATATCCAAGAAACCTGCTCAGTACAGGTCCCCAAAGCATGCTTGGGTAAATAATTCTCCTTGTGATTTGTTACAAATCAGTAACTGGGAAATAATGAAGAGGAATGTCCTTTATTTTTCAGGGCCTGAAAAACCTGATGCTCAATAGCCTGTGGATTGAGCCTCGTGGCTAGGGTGAAAAATAACTATGCTACACTTCACTGCTCAACATGATAACTCCTGCACTTTAAAGGAATACAACAGCTGTGTAATGTTTATAGGTACTTTGCCAAATGTAACTTACTATACTCTTAGTAGTGTTATACTTTCCCTTCATGGCTTCACTCTCATTTATTTCCTATAACAGCTGACAGCATAGCTTTTCCTGAGTTTTGTTTCTGTGTCTTCCTTCATATTCTCTCCTCTCTATTATTGGCTAAGCAGCAGTTCTGATGAAAAGGACCTGGGGATTACAGTGGATGAGAAGCTGGATATGAGTCAGCAGCATGCCCTCGTTACCAAGAAAGCCAATGGCATATTGGGCTGTATTAGTAGGAGCATTGCCAGGAGATCAAGGGAAGTGATTATTCCCCTCTACTTGGCACTGGTGAGGCCACACCTGGAGTATTGCATCCAGTTTTGGTCCCCCCACTACAGAAGGGCAGTGGACAAATTGGAGAGAGTTCAATGGAGGGCAACAAAAATTATTAGGGGGCTGGGGCACATGATTTACAGGAGAGGCTGATGGAACTGGGATTATTTAGTCTGCAGAAGAAAAAAGTGAGGGAGGATTTGATAGCAGCCTTCAACTACCTGAAGGGGGGTTCCAAAGAGGATGGAGCTAGGCTGCTCTCAGTGGCGACAGATGACAGAACAAGAAGCAATGGTCTCAAGTTGCAGCGGGGGAGGTCGAGGCTGGATATTAGGAAACACTATTTCACTAGAAGGGCGGTGAAGCACTGAAATGGGTTACCTAGAGAAGTGGTGGAATCCTTAGAGGTTTTTAAGGCCCAGTTTGACAAAGCCTTGGCTGGGATGATTTAGTTGGAGATTGGTCCTGCTTTGAGCAGGGGATTGGACTAGATGACCTCCTGAGGTCTCTTCCAATCCTAATATTCTATGATTCTATGATCACTAATATTATCTATTTGGATTGCAGTTGTGCTTAAGAGCCCCAAATCCAGCCAGGCTAGGCTAGGTCAGAGATTCTGCTGTTACAGAAGAGAATGGATACGTTAAATAATGAATAATAAAATAAATAATAATACCACCTAAACTCGTCTATAGATTTTTTCATCAGTAGATCTAAAAGCACTTTAAAAAGGAAAACTGTGTCATTACTACTATTTTACGGATGGGAAACTGAGGCACAGAGCAGCAAAGTGACATGCCCAAAGTAACCCGACAGGCCAATATTAGAGCCAGGAATAGAAATCAGGTCTCCTGAGTGATAGGCCAGTGATCCACTCACTAGGAAACACTGCCTCCTCCTCTCCTTCTTCCTTCTCCAGAGCCAAAGTGCTTGTCTACATGGGAAAGTTTTACCAGTTATACTGGTATAATCCTATCAGTATAGTTAAACTGATACAGTGATACCAGCATAACTACCCCATATGGACACCCATTCCCATTTAAGAGTGGCTTCCCCCACCACACTACCAATTTAGCTTAAACTCCTTCCAAAGTGACATAAGTTAAACCAAACAAAGGCACTCAAATGGGAATCTGAATGTTCACCTGGGGAGTTATATCAGTATCATTATAGTGCTTCCTGCAGCTGCCATGGCCATCTTCTGTTCCCAACCTGCCCTACCCTCTCTCTTTAGGGTACTCCGGCTCCCTAGAGGTCCCCAGAGTGGAGACTGGAGCTGCTTTGCACAGCTGCAACCCTTCCCTGGCAGTGGGAATTCTACCACGGGGGGGTCTCCATCATATTGTATGGGTGCAGAAATCAGCATGGATCTTGAGCTAATCCTCGCCCACACTTAGTTCAATTAAACCAATTGTGTTTTCAAGTGTTAAAGATTAATGTACACATTTGAAATGTGTACTAAGGGTACACACTAAGGGTCCCAGCTCATTCTCTCTGCTCTCCACCACACACACCTGCAATCAATAAGAATCTTAACTGAATATTTCAAGTTGGTGCAAGTGTCTTTGTAAATTCTCAGATTAATTTTAAATGGAGAAAGTCCTATGGGTAAATCAAGTGCGATGGTCGATTGTTCCAACCTCAGAGTTAAAAAGCCAGATGATATTGTTTTATCCTAACAGAGTAATACTAACCTATCTCTGGTCCCAGATGCGAGGACTTCAGAGATCCTGCTGAAGACACGACAGCGCATTGACGGAAGTGGCCGACTTCTTGGCTGAGGTTTTTTCTTGGTAGATACATCTGCCATTCAGAGGTATTGAACGGACCGTCTGACCCATGGATCATTGTCACATTCACTCTGTCCCGGAGCTGGCACAGCAGTTTCTCTGGACTGAGTTTGGCCATATTCCTTTGCCCTTTGTAAGTCACATTGTACTTGTTCATGGACAGGTAATTGTTTTTGACCTTTTGCAGCCTGGGTATGAGATTCTTTGATGAACTGTCCTCATTCCAGACATTCACAGAGAGCATTGATTTCTTGGACTTTGCCACTGCATTGTTTCCTGGAGGGGTTGAAGAGATGATGCCATTTACTTTATTCAGTTTGACCGGCAAAGCAGCAGATAGTTGGCCCTTCTCGTTGACAGCTTTGCTTGAAAGAAGACGGGATGTAAGTACATCTCCTTTTCCCAGAGCTCTGGGAATCTGAAAACTTTTGCTTTCTGTTTTGAAGGGAATGTAGTAGCCTTTTCTTGTTTCCCTCCACAAACAAATAGTCAGAACCACAAGCAATAACAAGATTCCACACATCAATTTTTTCAATAGATTGATGTGAACCATAATGTATGGTGCATCAGGATGAGGTGATTAGTGATACTGGGCCTGAAAAAGAGGGCAAGAAACAACTAATCAAAAGAAGCAGTGGGGGAACTAGAAATTTTTTCCAGACTTCTCATCCATCTAAAGGCCTGATCTAAAGCTACTAGCATCAATGGAAATACTTTACTGGGCTTGGATGAGATCCTAAATTTAATATCAACCCAGGCCCATGCTCCTTATTTGAGTTATATGGGAGACCTCCCTCAGCCTCAATTCCATATTTTTCCTTCTCCAGAGTGTATGGATTCAGAACTTTCATGCCAGCTTGGGTGAAAATCCCCACTTTGCTATTTTTTTAATAGATATTTAATGTCTGAAACAACATCACCAGGTCAAGGCTCCCTGCCTGAATCTGTCCCTGGTTCTTGCCTGTGGTCTGAAACTACTGTTTCAGTAACAAAGCTTGTTTAAAGGACACTGTGGAAAATGCAAATGTTATAAACATCATGTGAGTTTCAAGATAGCTACACTGAAACCTTAGTGAGCTCACAGGAAACTTCTGCAAATCTGTAAGTGACTGATTGCACTCCCAACATGTAGTGTCATTAAACAGCTGGCTTGAGCCAATGAGTCTACATTAGTGTTTTGTTTTTTTAATTGATTTTCAAAATGCTCTTGGTCTGATATTAATTTAGGGTACAATACAGAATATCTGGGGGAAGCGAAGAAGCTTTCTGCAGCACTACGCTCCAACAAATGCAGAACACCCCACCTTTAGCAGAAAATTTCAGCAGCTGCATGGAGGAGATGGAGAGTTTGTTGTTTAGGGGAAAGACATTCTGTTGCTAGAGTGTTGTGTTGCAGAGGCAGAAAATCAACAGCAGGAAAGCACAGAGGTCAGTTCATTATTCAACCTCTGTTCAAAGCCCAGGGGAACACAATGGGACAGGTGTAAACGAAGATATGCTGGCAGTCTAAAAGTAACTGTGGAATTTACAGCAGTGCATTGTGTCTGGACAGGAGGGCTTCTCTTATCACATTAATCTATCCACCTCCCCAAGAGGCGACAGCAAAGTTGATGGAAGAATTTGTCCATCAACCTAGTGCTGTCTACACTAGGGTTAGGTCAGCTTAACTACGTCACTCAGGGGTATAGATTTTTCACACCCCTGAGCGACATAGGCGGGTCAAATTAACTTTTTAGTGTACACCTGCCCTCAGGATATGAGAGCAGCAAAGAGAGGGCAGATGCTCGAGTGGTGTGATGGGGCCAAGAACAAGGAATTGGAACTGCTGTGCAGAGGGGCTGAACACTGGCTCCCCGCACCCTACATGTCTGTATCTGACTGTCTCCCAGGGTGAGGAGAGTAGTCTGGCCACCTTGCAATCCAACACAGGGGAATGGTTTCCCACTCCAGAAGTGCACAGGAGTTGGTGGGGAACTAGCAATCATAGGCACAGTGCCTGTTACTTGGGATCGGTGCTGGAAGTAATTTTTCTGGCCCAGAGCCATAGGCAGGGCTTCCGTTCTTTGGGATGTATTAATTTAATTGTTCAGGGTTTATTTTTAGCAATTTTTGAATTCTATGTAAATGTCCAAAATCAGGTGGGGTTTACTGTAATTAGTTTTGTATACATCATAATGACCTGTATTACTTATTATGGTAGCATATATTATAATGAGTACTCTCTTAATGTTTCTTAGTGCACTTTAACATAGTACTGTTTGAAACAGTACTACAAAAAAGCACACTAGAGAACCTATAGTGCACACCAGCAGGGTACAGGGTATAGGGTACAGGCTCCATCTATGCTAGTGTGAATAGGTTCAGCACCTGAAATACAGGCAATCGAATTTTGACCTCTTGGAGCCAGTCTTATACTTCTGACTGAACAAACCCAGTATCCTCAAGTTCCAGCCATTCATTCACAAGCACAGATGTCTGACCATATAAAGTTCCCTTTGTCTTCTATTTCTATCATCCATGAACTCTCAGAGAAAGAAATGGAGCCACTTAAAAGGCAGGTGATGGTACAGACTGAGCCATGAAAAACTAGGGCCCAAATATGCAAACCTTTCCCTGTGTTTGTGTTAGGGCTGGTCTACCTTTCAGAGTTAGGTGGCTTAACTACATCCTTCAGAGCTTTCACACCCCATGCAATGTAATTAAGATGACTTAAGCGCTCGTGTAGACATCACTAGGTCAATGGAAGAATTCTTCTGCAGACCTAGCTACCGCCTCTTGGAGAGGAGTTTACTACAGTGACAGAAGAATTCCTTCCGTTACTCTAGTAAGTGTCTACACTACAGTGCTGCAGCTCTGCTGCTGTAGCATTTCTAGTGTAGACATAGCCTCAGCAACAGGAGCAGTCCCACTGAAGTCAGCAGGCCTCATGTGAGTGAAGACTACTCAAGTTCATATAGAGCTGATCCTGGGATCCACTAAAATCAACAGGAACTTTGCCAACTTGCTCATAGGAGCAAACCCCTGTGAACTTAACACTTAACCACTGTCTAGCACTCTACATCCTCAAAGCACTGTCCAAATGTTGATCGACTAAAGGATTGTTATCCCAATAAAGACAATGAAATCTATTGTTAGACTTCAACACAAAGTCTCCTCTGTAGTATTTGAACTGCTAATGTATTTGTTACCTGTTGTTGGCTAATACTTGAGTTAGAGCAACCGCTGCTCATTTTTAAGTATTTGCAGGTTATCAGATGGTGAGAAGCTGTGTTCTCTTACAAATCCAACATGTCAGAGTGATGAGCAGATTTCTAATAAAGGTCACAAGCCACCTGCAAAAAAAGAGAACTTTACTAGAGAAATACCAAATGGCACAGGGCACCAAAGAGGATTTTCTTAGGTATGTGTTGGAGTCTTGCAGAGAGAATTCTGATAGCCAGACCTGGCTACCGCCAGCAGCAAAAAAATGTTAATCAAGTAAAACCCTTTTGAGAGCTCAAATGTCTATTGAAATGAGCAGGAGTTGTTCAAACTTTGCCTGTGACAAATCAAAACATTTTTCTCAGTTTAAAAAAAACCTAGAAAGTCTCACACCAAAATTTAGAGCCACCTAGCAGTTTGCATGTTCTGTCTGCAGCCTGGCTAGCAATGATATTACAGTGCCCCCTGGTGTTATTTTAATCCCTTAGAGAGCAGTATGTTTTTGGCATATTTAAAGTGAATACATGATGTTATTTTTAGAATCATCTAATTAAACCGTGTCTTTGTGAGTTTCTCCTGAGTCTTAGATGCTCTGTCTTCTGACTAGTCACTTTTTGCTCTGCAAATATCTTACCATAGGTTCTGCAAAATAAAGTGTTCTTCTTGTCCTATTCCTTCAGCACAAAAGCCACACCACCAAACACACATGAAGAGTTTTATCTGCTGGACAGGCTTAGTATTGCTTTTCACAATAGCACTACAGTATTTTGCATTCAAGTATCATCCAGAGGCCCCATTAGACGAGGGCCCCATGGCACTGAGTGCTCCGCAAACACTAGCCTAAAATAGATTATTTCCTGTTTTTAAAAAGGATGTGGAGGAAGGAAACCATTATAAGTCAAGTGATGGAAGGAGATACAGTGAAAGAGAGGGGGAGACTTTACCAACCATTATGACCCTGCAAAAAGTTACACACATGCTTAACTTTACGTTAACACTGAAGTCAGCAAAACTATGCACATGAATGAGGTACACTTGCAATTGTTTGCAGGATAGGGATCTAAATTATTAAAACTTCTTTTAGTGTCAATAGTCAGATAACATTAAAACAGAGTGCAAATAGGCAGATTTATAACACACATGCATTCAACCCACAGAATCAGTTGTTAAAATTCAAACATGTCCCCACTTTAATTAAGGAAATTTTAATCACAAGTGTTTGTTATAACGTGCTTCAATAGGACATAATGGTATTTGCCTTTATTGACAATTGTACATTAAACTGGTTTTTTGTATAAATCAGTTGCTTGAAAGAGTTAAAAGAAGTTGTCTCAGCACTTCCTCAGCTCTATTCTCAGAAGTTTACATCAACAGTACATGGGTGCTCTGGAAAGGAACTTTGCATTCAATATATCAGCTTTACGCTCCATCCCCACCCCTTTTTTATTTGCCAAACTTTAAAAGCAAGAGTTTTGCTTTTGCTCTTTGTAAGCATTCAACTAACAACAGTAACAAGCTGTGTCAGACATCTGCGAGGAGTCTTAATTTCAAAAAGTGACACAAAGTGCACCCAATTTCCTACTTATGGCCCAGATCCTCAGCCGCTGTAAATCAGGATAGCTGTGTAAAGACAATGAACAGCGTACACCATCTGAAGATCTAGTCCCAAATGTATAAATCCTACATTTTCATTTACAATTAAGCATAGGCATTAATTTTAAACATTTTGAATTTAATTGGTTTGCATTAGCATTACTGAAATAAAGAAATGTTGTGTGTTTAATACAGAATCAATTCCAAGACAAAGGAAGTGGAAGAAAATAAAAGATCATTTGTCCAATAGTACTAGTCTATGTCTGCAGACTAGACATAGTTTTCCAAAAGAGGAACTTGAGATTCCTGTCTCTATTCTTATCCAGCCAGAAACCTGCTTTCAAACATACATACATACATACATACAGGAAATTGAGAAAGAAAAGTGGAGAGACTTGCCAACCATCACACAAATAATCGGGACTCAGGAATATCTGACTTTCAGTCATGTGCTCAGTCCACTAGGCCATGCTATGTCTCCTCATAACACAAGAACTAAGGGTCACCAAATGAAATTAATAGGCAGCAGGTTTAAAACAAACTAAAGGAATTATTTCTTTACACAATGCACAGTCAACTTGTGGAACTCTTTGACAGAGGATGTTGTGAAGGCCAAGACTATAACATGGTTCAAAAAAGAACCGTGCTCTGAAGTGTCCCTACCCTCTGTTTGCCAGAAACTGGGAATGAGTGACAGGGGATGGATGCCTGTACCCACAGGAACAACGTGGTGGAGAAACATGAGGCCAGAGCGCTGGGCCATGATTTGTTTGAGACTCCGGCCTCTGGCCAGGAGAACCCAAACGAATCAATTGAAGGTCTGTACAGAGACGAGGCACAGGTACATTGTATGTAAGAATGTTCAACGGAGTGGTTTGGCAGGAACTGATGCTCGGTTGGCTAGAGCCTTTTGGATCAAGCCTGCACAAACAATTGTGTAAGCAGCTGTGCATGGAATTGTTTATTCCCTTACAAGCCTTTCACCTCTATTTGTTAAAAAGTGGGGAAAGAAACAAACTTCTCTCTGATCCACTGGTTTACAAAATAAGGGGTATATAAACTGTCTGTCACTAAAAACCTGTGGTTTTAAACCTAGGGTGCTTCTGCCTGCTGTTTTTTATTAAAACACTCCTGTAAATAAAGGACTGTGTCTTCATTTAGGCATGTCTTTTCAAGTGTTTATCCCCTAAAGAGCCTTAATATAACTTTCACTTCTATTTGTTAAAAAGTAGGGGAAGAAGCAATCTTCTTCTCTCTAATCCACTGGTTTACAAAATAAGGAGAATATAAACTGTCTGTCACTAAAAACCTGTGGTTTTAAACCAAGGGTGCTTCTGCATAATTTTTTATTACAAGGCATACAAAAGGAATGTGTCTTAGGTTTGTCTTTTCAAGTCATTATACCTTTGCAAAATTTAATGTAACTTTTACTTGTGTTTGTTAAAAAGTTTAAGAAAGAAGCAGCCTTCTTATCTCTGATCCACTGGCTCACCAACGCTGTTTTTGCTAACAGACGCTTTGCTGCAAAAGCCTGCTGTCCTTACTAAAAAAAAATGACCAGTGCTAGCCTAAAACCTAGGGGAAAACTTTTATAAACAGGCTTTCTGTTTTTTTAAGCTTGGGTTGTTTCTGCAAACATACATGTTATTGAAACACTTATGCCTATGGGGCTAAATGAAGATATGGGTCTTCAGGTAGGCTTGTCTTTCCAAGTGTTTATTCCTTTCCAAGCCTTTCAGCTCTCTTTATTAAAAAGTGGGAAAAGAAACAAACTTCTTCTCTCTAATCCAATGGTTAACAAAATAAGGGGTATATACACTGTCTGTTACTAAAAACCTGGTGTTTTAAACCTAGGGTGCTGCTGTCTGCTCTTTTTTTATTACAATACATACAAAAGGAATGTGTCTTAGGTTTATCTTTTTAAGTCATTATAACTTTGAAAAACTGAATGTAACTTTAACATGTGTTTGTTAAAAAGCAGGTAGAGAAGCAAACTCCTTCCTGTGATCCACTGACTCACAGAGGCTGCTTTGCTAACAGGAGCTTTGCTGCAGCTTCACATTGTGCTTACTAAAAAATAACCCATGTTAGTTTAAAACCTAGGAGAAAAACTTTTAAAAAATGTGTGTTACTAAAAGCTTATGGTTTAGGTTTTATAAAAATACCTCTGTAAAAGGGCTACATGGTGGGAAAAATGAGGGAGGTCTGTTTCTTTAGAAAATAAAACAGTTAAAAGGGAGGGGCGGGGGGAAAGAAGGGAGTTGGCTCTTGTTTAAAATCTTGGGACTCTAGGATTGGTTCAGGAAAATGAATTCTATGATGCTGTTGTAAAACAACCTCTGATTGGGTCAATTCAAAGGTGGTGATAACAAGTCTGAGAGGGTCTGAACCAGGAAAGTTGCCTCATTCTACAGAAGACATGACAGGTAAAAATTTTCTCTCTCTCTCTCTCTCTCTCTCTTTCTGACTCAACCATGTGCTGTCTATCTTTGCCTTTTGCAACGGGGCTCTCTTTTCCCTTTTCTTGCCCTGTTCTTTCTTTTAACCTCTCTTTTTTTCTTAATCTACCCTGATGCTGAATGCTTTTCTACTCACTTTTTTTACCATGTGCTTACTAAACAGACTCTTTCTGCTTCTCTCCTTCTTATTCTCTCTCATTCTGATTCCATCATGTGCTGTCTATCTTTTGTTTTGTCCTGTTCTTTCTTTTAACCTCTCTTTTTTCTTAACCTACACTGGTACTGAGTACAACTATACACATTTATTTAATGCATAAGCAAAGTAATATAGAAAACAGTTATACAAACTTTTTTTTTTAATTTTACAATACATCTTAATCTGTATTTTTTTTTAGCCTTTAGGGTTAGGAGCTGGCATGTAAAAAGTTTTATAATCCATTTTACGAACCCTGCTATACACCAATCGGCCAATATTGGCTGCCACCTCCTTTGACAGGTCTACCAGCAAGGCCACTGGGTCAGATATCCCTGCAATCTCCTTAATCATTTTAACAACTTCATTTATAGTTTCAGTGGTTATGTTAAGCTTTTTGAGTTTATAGCCTTGGGCTATAATTATATTTAGAAGCTGGGCCACATTCAGTTTAGAAGAAATACGTCTAATCTGATGAAATACTTCTGAGCGACCCCAAAAGATACAAGTGTGACTGAAAGAGTTGGGCTCGTTTACCACGCAGGCTGCACAGTTTTCCAAAAGTTGTTTTTTCAAACAGTGGTAAATGGCTTTTACTACAACGGCCCTAATAATATCAGCCATAATGTCATCTTCGCAGCTCTTCTGGTCACCCTCCTTACTTTTTACAGACCCTTTTTAAAAATCTTGCTTCACGCAAAAACAACAGGTGCATATCACGGTTATTCTGCTCAAAGGCCGCCTCTCTTTATCCTCTTCATCCTCTGAAGATGTCTGTCAAAGACAAAGTAAAAACATGTTTTAAATTCTTTGTTGCAAACATTTAAAAATAAAAAAAGACCTACAGTTTATTCATGCTACCTCAATCGTACCTTTGTCTGATTCTGAATCATCATCATTATCATCCCCAGCTAATGCACCGTCGGGCCCCGTGGTACCTTCCTGTTATTAAACACAAACATATAGTCTTGTTTAACCTCCCCTTTTATATGTTTATATTTATATTTCTTTCAAGATTTTCTAAGTAACTTTTACCTCATCATGTTCTTCTGGTTCTACAGTTGACAACCAGTCGCTGCACACCCTGTTTGTGTTGTTTGTTTCTAAATCACCACCGGCGAGGGCTCCGTCGATCATGGTTTCAGCAACCTATTATCAAGCCAACCGTACAGTAACGTTTAACCAGTGGCTTACATAGATATATTTCTTTTCTTTCAAATAATTTAAGCTGCCTTTACTTCCTCATGTGCTTCTGGCTCTGTACCTGTTGACCACTTGTCACACACCAGAGCAGTAATCTTGTACAGACCCAGCTTGGTTATCTGCCCAAAAAAACAAAAAATAATTTTTAAGAGCGTAAAATGTAATAATTTTTTCACAACTGGTAAAGCTTTCACTTGCTTTTACCGTAACAACGTCGCCATCTTTCCATGACTCGGGGTCTATCGGTTAGTTCTTGACATCACTATCCTCCGACGGTCCCTCAGTTGCCATGTCCTCATATATAGGCTCTTCTTCCATTCCTACCAATAAAAAACAAAAATATTTAACCATCTATATTTATAAAACATTTTGTAATTTTTTCATTAATTTGTTATAAAAAGGGTCTTACCTCTGCATTCGAGTCAGCTTTCTCCAAATCCGACAACAATTTTTTTCGCACTTTATCCTTTTTTTTCTTTTACAAATGGCTGTGGCTCCATAAAGTCTTCCTCTTTCTTTGGTTCAATTTCAGGATGAAACATGGGGTTCGGCAATGAGCCTCTTCGTTAGCAAAATAAGCGTAAAGAGGCCTTCTTTTCTGAACACGTGCAGGTGCACCCAGGGGCAATTCCGACTTCTTCGCTTCTGTAGGCATCTTGTAAATAGACATGTCTTTGTGTCTAGGCTCCAAGTTTTAAAACCCCGCTCGCAAAAATACGTGTTTTTATACACACGGCCAAATGCTCATTGGTGAAAGCTTTTCAAATAATCCACCACACAATAGTTCATTTCTAAAAGTCTCTTGTTTAAAATCTTGGGACTACAGGATTGGTTTAACAAGTGCATTCTGTGACCAAGCTGTAAAATAACCTCTGATTGGTCCACCAAAAGGAGGGGCTAGCTTCCCAGGCTCGCCACCCAGAACAGCTATAATTTCACTACCAATAGTCACTGGGGTAAGATGTTTCACTCTGCATGTGTTCAGTAACACAGACTCTCTTACTGCTTTATTTTTTCCTCTCTTTCTATTCTTGTATAACTTACCTCTCTTCTTTCAATTTCCATTTTTTCTCTAAACCTTACTCACACTTTCTTTTTCCATTTTTACACTCTCTCACTCTCTTCTTTCATCCTTTTTCTCTCTGTGTACCCAAGCACAAACACACACACAACACTTCCCCTAATTAAACACACACAAATTTTCAAAATGGCCGATGGTGCCAAACTTCGGCGCCAACAGAAATGGGGTGGGAAGGCGGGACATAAGCCTTAAATGGGGCATGGAAACCAGTCACAAAATGCATGGTGATGAATACTATCGAGCGTTATACTACTAGTAAGCACTGAGTCCCATTGGGTAGAAAGATAGATAACTAAATAAGTTATAAAAGCAGCAAAGAATCCTGTGGCACCTTATAGACTAACAGACATCTTGGAGCATGAGCTTTCGTGGGTGAATACCCACTTCGTCAGATGCATGTCACCCACGAAAGCTTATGCTCCAAAACATCTGTTAGTCTATAAGGTGCCACAGGATTCTTTGCTGCTTTTACAGATCCAGACTAACACGGCTACCCTTCTGATAAATAATCTATATTGAAGCCCCAGGAACCCCATAAGACTGGGTCCCTAATCCATGAACTATTGGAACTCATTACAAAACTTTTCTTAAACATTACATGAATATATTGTCTCATGCTATAAAGTTAGAATTTATAATCCCTATTCCATGATGAGCTATAATGTATCTTAATTAAAACTATTTTTAGATAGGTTAGTAGTAATAGGCTCGATAGTATTCATCACCATACAAATTTTGACCGGTTTCCACGTCCCTTTTAGGGCTTATGTCCCGCCTTCCCGTCCCCCGTTTCCGTTGGCGCGAGAGTGTAGCGCTGTCGGCCATTTTGAAAAAAGTGTGCGTGTATGTGTTTGACTAGGGGAAGTGTTGTGTATGTTTGTGCTTGGTGACATGAAGAGAAAAAGGTTGAAAGAAGAGTGTAAAGAGAAAAAAAGAGAGAGTTTGAGTAAGGTTTAGAGGAAAAAAGGAAATTTGAAAGAAGAGAGGTAAGTTATTGAAGAAAAGAGGCTGGCTATAAGGCAGGGTATGAACGAATAGAAAGATTTTTGTTTTTAAGGGTAGTAGTTTGAAAAAGACAGATTTTTAGTGAGTTTGATTAAGGAGAGATGATCGGTAAAGAATAGAAAAAATTTTGAGATAAATGTAAAAAGTGTATTAATATCGGGTGGATTAAGAAAAAAGTTAAATAATATTGAAAGCTAGGTTTATAAAGGGAATTTACTAAGGCAAAACCTGTTTGGTAAGCACAGGATAAAAAAGCATTGAAGCTATTCAATACCAGTGTAAACTTAAAAAAAAAAAAAAAAAGAGCCCCCTTTGCAAAGGGCAAAGATAGACAGCACATGGTGGAATCAAAAAGAGAGAGAGAGAGAAAATGACATTGGCACCAAAGTGTGGCGCCGACGCCATTTTAAAAAATGTGTGTGTGTATGTGTTTGACTATGGGAAGTGTTGTGTATGTTTGTGCTTGGGTACATGGAGAGAAAAAGGTTGAAAAAAGAGTGTGAGAGTGTTAAGAGGAAAAAGAAAGTTTGAGTAAGCTTTAGAGGAAAAAAAGGAAATTTGAAAGAAAGAGATGTAAGTTAGTGAGGACTAAATGAGCTTGGTTATAAAGAATAGAAAGTAGAACTTTAAAAAAGGAAATATTTGTTTTTGAAGTGGCTATTTAAGAAAAAAGTTAAATAATATTGAAAAACTAGGTTTGAAAAAGAAAAGGCAAAACCTGTTTGGGAGGCCCTCAGGTAAAAGGTGAATAAAAAGTGCATTGAAATGATTGCAATACCAAATCAGGTTAAGAAAAAAAAGCATTAAAAAGCCTTAAAACTAGGGTTTAAAAGGGGAATTTACTAAAGCAAAACCTGTTTAGTA